>NC_059508.1:22700000-23000000 GCF_914767665.1 Harmonia axyridis | reverse complement strand
ATGCACGACTGACTTCTGTTGTTGATTTCATTCGTTTGTTATTTTCTTCAATGTTTCTCATTCTAACACTTTTCATCGTGATGCACAGGGACGAAAGCTTGACACACGTGTCTATGGAAACCACATTGGTATAAGGGACTGTTCTTACTTCATTCTTTCTGTATAATGATCAATTATCCAAGTAAGCCATTCCACATTGTTTATTTTCTTGGACTCGGATGTCAAGCAGGTAGCTATAATCTCCCACGTGGTAAGGTCAATTGCTGCTGTAATCACAAATGCACGACTGACTTCTGTTGTTGATTTGATTTGTTTGTTATTTCCTTCAATGTTTCTCATTCTAACACTTCTCATCGTATTGCACAGGGACGAAAGCTTGACACACGTGTCTATGGAAACCACATTGGTATAAGGGACTGTTCTTATTCCCTTCTTTCTGTATAATGATCAATTATCCAAGTAAGCCATTCCACATTGTTGATTTTCTTGGACTCGGATGACACGCAGGTAGCTATTATTTTTTACGTGGTAAGGTCAATTGCTGCTGTAACCACAAATGCACGACTGACTTCTGTTGTTGATTTCATTCGTTTGTTATTTTCTTCAATGTTTCTCATTCTAACACTTTTCATCGTATTGCACAGGGACGAAAGCTTGACACGCGTGTCTAAGGAAACCACTTTGGTATAAGGGTCTGTTCTTATTCCCTTCTTTTTGTTTAATGAACAATTATCCAAGTAAGCCATTCCACATTGTTGATTTTCTTGGACTCGGATGTCACGCAGGTAGCTATAATCTCCCACGTGGTGAGGTCAATTGCTGCTGTAACCACAAATGCACGACTGACTTCTATTGTTGATTTCATTCGTTTGTTATTTTCTTCAATGATTCTCATTCTAACACTTTTCATCGTATTGCACAGGGACGAAAGCTTGACACGCTTGTCTAGGGAAACCACTTTGGTATAAGGGACTGTTCTTATTCCCTTCTTTTTGTTTAATGAACAATTATCCAAGTAAGCAATTCCACATTGTTGATTTTCTTGGACTCGGATATCACGCCGGTAGCTATAATCTCCCACGTGGTAAGGTCAATTGCTGCTGTAACCACAAATGCACGACTGACTTCTGTTGTTGATTTCATTTGTTTGTTATTTCCTTTAATGTTTCTCATTCTAACACTTTTCATCGTATTGCACAGGGACGAAAGCATGACACGCGTGTCTAAGGAAACCACTTTGGTATAAGGGACTGTTCTTATTCTCTTTTTTTTGTTTAATGAACAATTATCCAAGTAAGCCGTTCCACATTGTTGATTTTCTTGGGCTCGGATGTCACGCAGGTAGCTGTAATCTCCCACGTGGTAAGGTCAATTGCTGCTGTAACCACGAATGCACGACTGACTTCTGTTGTTGATTTCATTCGTTTGTTATTTTCTTCAATGATTCTCATTCTAACACTTTTCATCGTATTGCACAGGGACGAAAGCTTGACACACGTGTCTAAGGAAACCACTTTGGTATAAGGGACTGTTCTTATTCCCTTCTTTTTGTTTAATGAACAATTATCCAAGTAAGCCGTTCCACATTGTTCATTTTCTTGGGCTCGGATGTCACGCAGGTAGCAGTAATCTCCCACGTGGTAAGGTCAATTGCTGCTGTAACCACAAATGCACGACTGACTTCTGTTGTTGATTTCATTCGTTTGTTATTTTCTTCAATGTTTCTCATTCTAACACTTTTCATCGTATTGCACAGGGACGAAAGCTTGACACGCGTGTCTAAGGAAACCACTTTGGTATAAGGGACTGTTCTTATTCCCTTATTTTTGTTTAATGAACAATTATCCAAGTAAGCCGTTCCACATTGTTGATTTTCTTGGGCTCGGATGTCACGCAGGTAGCTGTAATCTCCCACGTGGTAAGGTCAATTGCTGCTGTAACCACGAATGCACGACTGACTTCTGTTGTTGATTTCATTCGTTTGTTATTTTCTTCAATGATTCTCATTCTAACAATTTTCATCGTATTGCACAGGGACGAAAGCTTGACACGCGTGTCTAAGGAAACCACTTTGGTATAAGGGACTGTTCTTATTCCCTTCTTTTTGTTTAATGAACAATTATCCAAGTAAGCCATTCCACATTGTTGATTTTCTTGGACTCGGATGTCACGCAGGTAGCTATAATCTCCCACGTGGTGAGGTCAATTGCTGCTGTAACCACAAATGCACGACTGACTTCTGTTGTTGATTTCATTCGTTTGTTATTTTCTTCAATGATTCTCATTCTAACACTTTTCATCGTAATGCACAGGGACGAAAGCTTGACACGCGTGTCTAAGGAAACCACTTTGGTATAAGGGACTGTTCTTATTCCCTTCTTTTTGTTTAATGAACAATTATCCAAGTAAGCCGTTCCACATTGTTGATTTTCTTGGGCTCGGATGTCACGCAGGTAGCTGTAATCTCCCACGTGGTAAGGTCAATTGCTGCTGTAACCACGAATGCACGACTGACTTCTGTTGTTGATTTCATTCGTTTGTTATTTTCTTCAATGATTCTCATTCTAACACTTTTCATCGTATTGCACAGGGACGAAAGCTAGACACGCGTGTCTAAGGAAACCACTTTGGTATAAGGGACTGTTCTTATTCCCTTCTTTGTGTTTAATGAACAATTATCCAAGTAAGCCATTCCACATTGTTGATTTTCTTGGACTCGGATGTCACGCAGGTAGCTATAATCTCCCACGTGGTGAGGTCAATTGCTGCTGTTACCACAAATGCACGACTGACTTCTGTTGTTGATTTCATTCGTTTGTTATTTTCTTCAATGTTTCTCATTCTAACACTTTTCATCGTAATGCACAGGAACGAAAGCTTGACACACGTGTCTATGGAAACCACATTGGTATAAGGGACTGTTCTTATTCCATTCTTTCTGTATAATGATCAATTATCCAAGTAAGCCATTCCACATTGTTGATTTTCTTGGACTCGGATGTCACGCAGGTAGCTATAATCTCCCACGTGTTAAGGTCAATTGCTGCTGTAACCACGAATGCACGACTGACTTCTGTTGTTGATTTCATTCGTTTGTTATTTTCTTCAATGTTTCTCATTCTAACACTTTTCATCGTATTGCACAGGGACGAAAGCTTGACACACGTGTCTAAGGAAACCACTTTGGTATAAGGGACTGTTCTTATTCCCTTCTTTCTGTTTAATGAACAATTATACAAGTAAGCCATTCCACATTGTTGATTTTCTTGGACTCGGATGTCACGCAGGTAGCTATAATCTCCCACGTGGTGAGGTCAATTGCTGCTGTAACCACAAATGCACGACTGACTTCTGTTGTTGATTTCATTCGTTTGTTATTTTCTTCAATGATTCTCATTCTAACACTTTTCATCGTAATGCACAGGGACGAAAGCTTGACACGCGTGTCTAAGGAAACCACTTTGGTATAAGGGACTGTTCTTATTCCCTTCTTTTTGTTTAATGAACAATTATCCAAGTAAGCCGTTCCACATTGTTGATTTTCTTGGGCTCGGATGTCACGCAGGTAGCTGTAATCTCGCACGTGGTAAGGTCAATTGCTGCTGTAACCACGAATGCACGACTGACTTCTGTTGTTGATTTCATTCGTTTGTTATTTTCTTCAATGATTCTCATTCTAACACTTTTCATCGTATTGCACAGGGACGAAAGCTAGACACGCGTGTCTAAGGAAACCACTTTGGTATAAGGGACTGTTCTTATTCCCTTCTTTGTGTTTAATGAACAATTATCCAAGTAAGCCATTCCACATTGTTGATTTTCTTGGACTCGGATGTCACGCAGGTAGCTATAATCTCCCACGTGGTAAGGTCAATTGCTGCTGTTACCACAAATGCACGACTGACTTCTGTTGTTGATTTCATTCGTTTGTTATTTTCTTCAATGTTTCTCATTCTAACACTTTTCATCGTAATGCACAGGAACGAAAGCTTAACACACGTGTCTATGGAAACCACATTGGTATAAGGGACTGCTCTTCTTCCCTTTTTTCTTTTTGATGAACAATTATCCAAGTAAGCCATTCCACATTGTTGATTTTCTTGGACTCGGATGTCACGCAGGTAGCTATAATCTCCCACGTGGTGAGGTCAATTGCTGCTGTAACCACAAATGCACGACTGACTTCTGTTGTTGATTTCTTTTGTTTGTTATTTCCTTCTATGTTTCTCATTCTAACACTTTTCATCGTATTGCACAGGGACGAAAGCTTGACACGCGTGTCTAAGGAAACCACTTTGGTATAAGGGACTGTTCTTATTCCCTTCGTTTTGTTCAATCAACAATTATCCAAGTAAGCCATTCCACATTGTTGATTTTCTTGGACTCGAATGTCACGCAGGTAGCTATAATCTCCCACGTGGTAAGGTCAATTGCTGCTGTAACCACAAAGGCACGACTGACTTCTGTTGTTGATTTCATTTGTTTGTTATTTCTTTCTATGTTTTTCGTTCTAACACTTTTCATCGTATTGCACAGGGACGAAAGCTTGACACGCGTGTCTAAGGAAACCACTTTGGTATAAGGGACTGTTCTTATTCCCTTCGTTTTGTTTCATGAACAATTATCCAAGTAAGCCATTCCACATTGTTGATTTTCTTGGACTCGGATGTCACGCAGGTAGCTATAATCTCCAACGTGGTAAGGTCAATTGCTGCTGTAACCACAAATGCACGACTGACTTCTGTTGTTGATTTCATTTGTTTGTTATTTCCTTCTATGTTTCTCATTCTAACACTTTTCATCGTATTGCACAGGAACGAAAGCTTGACACAGGTGTCTAAGGAAACCACTTTGGTATAAGGGACTGTTCTTATTCCCTTCTTTTTGTTTAATGAACAATTATCCAAGTAAGCCATTCCACATTGTTGATTTTCTTGGACTCGGATGACACGCGGGTAGCTATAATCTCCCACGTGGTAAGGTCAATTGCTGCTGTAACCACAATTGGACGGCTGACTTCTGTTGTTGATTTCATTTGTTTGTTATTTCCTTCAATGTTTCTCATTCTAACACTTCTCATCGTATTGCACAGGGACGAAAGCTTGACACACGTGTCTATGGAAACCACATTGGTATAAGGGACTGTTCTTATTCCCTTCTTTCTGTATGATGATCAATTATCCAAGTAAGCCATTCCACATTGTTGATTTTCTTGGACTCGGATGACACGCAGGTAGCTATAATCTGTAACGTGGTAAGGTCAATTGCTGCTGTAACCACAAATGCTCGACTGACTTCTGTTGTTGATTTCATTTGTTTGTTATTTCCTTCAATGTTTCTCATTCTAACACTTTTCATCGTATTGCACAGGGACGAAAGCTTGACACACGTGTCTAAGGATTCCACTTTGGTATAAGGGACTGTTCTTATTCAATTCTTTTTGTTTAATGAACATATATCCAAGTAAGCCGTTACACATTGTTGATTTTCTTGGACTCGGATGTCACGCAGGTAGCTATAATCTCCCACGTGATAAGGTCAATTGCTGCTGTAACCACAAATGCACGACTGACTTCTGTTGTTGATTTCATTCGTTTGTTATTTTCTTCAATGTTTCTCATTCTAACACTTTTCATCGTAATGCACAGGGACGAAAGCTTGACACACGTGTCTATGGAAACCACATTGGTATAAGGGACTGTTCTTACTTCATTCTTTCTGTATAATGATCAATTATCCAATTAAGCCATTCCACATTGTTGATTTTCTTGGACTCGGATGTCACGCAGGTAGCTATAATCTCTCACGTGGTAAGGTCAATTGCTGCTGTAATCACAAATGCACGACTGACTTCTGTTGTTGATTTGATTCGTTTGTTATTTCCTTCAATGTTTCCCATTCTAACACTTCTCATCGTATTGCACAGGGACGAAAGCTTGACACACGTGTCTATGGAAACCACATTGGTATAAGGGACTGTTCTTATTCCCTTCTTTCTGTATAATGATCAATTATCCAAGTAAGCCATTCCACATTGTTGATTTTCTTGGACTCGGATGACACGCAGGTAGCTATTATCTTTTACGTGGAAAGGTCAATTGCTGCTGTAACCACAAATGCACGACTGACTTCTGTTGTTGATTTCATTCGTTTGTTATTTTCTTCAATGTTTCTCATTCTAACACTTTTCATCGTATTGCACAGGGACGAAAGCTTGACACGCGTGTCTAAGGAAACCACTTTGGTATAAGGGACTGTTCTTATTCCCTTCTTTTTGTTTAATGAACAATTATCCAAGTAAGCCATTCCACTTTGTTGATTTTCTTGGACTCGGATGTCACGCAGGTAGCTATAATCTCCCACGTGGTGAGGTCAATTGCTGCTGTAACCACAAATGCACGACTGACTTCTATTGTTGATTTCATTCGTTTGTTATTTTCTTCAATGATTCTCATTCTAACACTTTTCATCGTATTGCACAGGGACGAAAGCTTGACACGCGTGTCTAAGGAAACCACTTTGGTATAAGGGACTGTTCTTATTCCCTTCTTTTTGTTTAATGAACAATTATCCAAGTAAGCCGTTCCACATTGTTGATTTTCTTGGGCTCGGATGTCACGCAGGTAGCTGTAATCTCCCACGTGGTAAGGTCAATTGCTGCTGTAACCACAAATGCACGACTGACTTCTGTTGTTGATTTCATTCGTTTGTTATTTTCTTCAATGATTCTCATTCTAACACTTTTCATCGTATTGCACAGGGACGAAAGCTTGACACGCGTGTCTAAGGAAACCACTTTGGTATAAGGGACTGTTCTTATTCCCTTCTTTTTGTTTAATGAACAATTATCCAAGTAAGCCGTTCCACATTGTTGATTTTCTTGGGCTCGGATGTCACGCAGGTAGCTGTAATCTCCCACGTGGTAAGGTCAATTGCTGCTGTAACCACGAATGCACGACTGACTTCTGTTGTTGATTTCATTCGTTTGTTATTTTCTTCAATGATTCTCATTCTAACACTTTTCATCGTATTGCACAGGGACGAAAGCTTGACACGCGTGTCTAAGGAAACCACTTTGGTATAAGGGACTGTTCTTATTCCCTTCTTTTGGTTTAATGAACAATTATCCAAGTAAGCCATTCCACATTGTTGATTTTCTTGGACTCGGATGTCACGCAGGTAGCCATAATCTCCCACGTGGTGAGGTCAATTGCTGCTGTAACCACAAATGCACGACTGACTTCTGTTGTTGATTTCATTCGTTTGTTATTTTCTTCAATGTTTCTCATTCTAACACTTTTCATCGTAATGCACAGGGACGAAAGCTTGACACACGTGTCTATGGAAACCACATTGGTATAAGGGACTGTTCTTACTTCATTCTTTCTGTATAATGATCAATTATCCAAGTAAGCCATTCCACATTGTTTATTTTCTTGGACTCGGATGTCAAGCAGGTAGCTATAATCTCCCACGTGGTAAGGTCAATTGCTGCTGTAATCACAAATGCACGACTGACTTCTGTTGTTGATTTGATTTGTTTGTTATTTCCTTCAATGTTTCTCATTCTAACACTTCTCATCGTATTGCACAGGGACGAAAGCTTGACACACGTGTCTATGGAAACCACATTGGTATAAGGGACTGTTCTTATTCCCTTCTTTCTGTATAATGATCAATTATCCAAGTAAGCCATTCCACATTGTTGATTTTCTTGGACTCGGATGACACGCAGGTAGCTATTATTTTTTACGTGGTAAGGTCAATTGCTGCTGTAACCACAAATGCACGACTGACTTCTGTTGTTGATTTCATTCGTTTGTTATTTTCTTCAATGTTTCTCATTCTAACACTTTTCATCGTATTGCACAGGGACGAAAGCTTGACACGCGTGTCTAAGGAAACCACTTTGGTATAAGGGTCTGTTCTTATTCCCTTCTTTTTGTTTAATGAACAATTATCCAAGTAAGCCATTCCACATTGTTGATTTTCTTGGACTCGGATGTCACGCAGGTAGCTATAATCTCCCACGTGGTGAGGTCAATTGCTGCTGTAACCACAAATGCAAGACTGACTTCTATTGTTGATTTCATTCGTTTGTTATTTTCTTCAATGATTCTCATTCTAACACTTTTCATCGTATTGCACAGGGACGAAAGCTTGACACGCTTGTCTAGGGAAACCACTTTGGTATAAGGGACTGTTCTTATTCCCTTCTTTTTGTTTAATGAACAATTATCCAAGTAAGCAATTCCACATTGTTGATTTTCTTGGACTCGGATATCACGCCGGTAGCTATAATCTCCCACGTGGTAAGGTCAATTGCTGCTGTAACCACAAATGCACGACTGACTTCTGTTGTTGATTTCATTTGTTTGTTATTTCCTTTAATGTTTCTCATTCTAACACTTTTCATCGTATTGCACAAGGACGAAAGCATGACACGCGTGTCTAAGGAAACCACTTTGGTATAAGGGACTGTTCTTATTCTCTTTTTTTTGTTTAATGAACAATTATCCAAGTAAGCCGTTCCACATTGTTGATTTTCTTGGGCTCGGATGTCACGCAGGTAGCTGTAATCTCCCACGTGGTAAGGTCAATTGCTGCTGTAACCACGAATGCACGACTGACTTCTGTTGTTGATTTCATTCGTTTGTTATTTTCTTCAATGATTCTCATTCTAACACTTTTCATCGTATTGCACAGGGACGAAAGCTTGACACGCGTGTCTAAGGAAACCACTTTGGTATAAGGGACTGTTCTTATTCCCTTCTTCTTGTTTAATGAACAATTATCCAAGTAAGCCATTCCACATTGTTGATTTTCTTGGACTCGGATGTCACGCAGGTAGCTATAATCTCCCACGTGGTGAGGTCAATTGCTGCTGTAACCACAAATGCACGACTGACTTCTGTTGTTGATTTCATTCGTTTGTTATTTTCTTCAATGTTTCTCATTCTAACACTTTTCATCGTAATGCACAGGGACGAAAGCTTGACACGCTTGTCTAGGGAAACCACTTTGGTATAAGGGACTGTTCTTATTCCCTTCTTTTTGTTTAATGAACAATTATCCAAGTAAGCAATTCCACATTGTTGATTTTCTTGGACTCGGATATCACGCCGGTAGCTATAATCTCCCACGTGGTAAGGTCAATTGCTGCTGTAACCACAAATGCACGACTGACTTCTGTTGTTGATTTCATTTGTTTG
The DNA here is from genome assembly GCF_914767665.1 of Harmonia axyridis. Lineage (NCBI taxonomy): Eukaryota > Metazoa > Arthropoda > Insecta > Coleoptera > Coccinellidae > Harmonia > Harmonia axyridis. The sequence continues at coordinate 22,990,788 of NC_059508.1, read as the reverse complement.
TTATTTCCTTTAATGTTTCTCATTCTAACACTTTTCATCGTATTGCACAGGGACGAAAGCTTGACACGCGTGTCTAAGGAAACCACTTTGGTATAAGGGACTGTTCTTATTCTCTTCTTTTTGTTTAATGAACAATTATCCAAGTAAGCCGTTCCACATTGTTGATTTTCTTGGGCTCGGATGTCACGCAGGTAGCTGTAATCTCCCACGTGGTAAGGTCAATTGCTGCTGTAACCACGAATGCACGACTGACTTCTGTTGTTGATTTCATTCGTTTGTTATTTTCTTCAATGATTCTCATTCTAACACTTTTCATCGTATTGCACAGGGACGAAAGCTTGACACGCGTGTCTAAGGAAACCACTTTGGTATAAGGGACTGTTCTTATTCCCTTCTTCTTGTTTAATGAACAATTATCCAAGTAAGCCATTCCACATTGTTGATTTTCTTGGACTCGGATGTCACGCAGGTAGCTATAATCTCCCACGTGGTGAGGTCAATTGCTGCTGTAACCACAAATGCACGACTGACTTCTGTTGTTGATTTCATTCGTTTGTTATTTTCTTCAATGTTTCTCATTCTAACACTTTTCATCGTAATGCACAGGGACGAAAGCTTGACACACGTGTCTATGGAAACCACATTGGTATAAGGGACTGTTCTTACTTCATTCTTTCTGTATAATGATCAATTATCCAAGTAAGCCATTCCACATTGTTGATTTTCTTGGACTCGGATGTCAAGCAGGTAGCTATAATCTCCCACGTGGTAAGGTCAATTGCTGCTGTAATCACAAATGCACGACTGACTTCTGTTGTTGATTTGATTTGTTTGTTATTTCCTTCAATGTTTCGCATTCTAACACTTCTCATCGTATTGCACAGGGACGAAAGCTTGACACACGTGTCTATGGAAACCACATTGGTATAAGGGACTGTTCTTATTTCCTTCTTTCTGTATAATGATCAATTATCCAAGTAAGCCATTCCACATTGTTGATTTTCTTGGACTCGGATGACACGCAGGTAGCTATTATTTTTTACGTGGTAAGGTCAATTGCTGCTGTAACCACAAATGCACGACTGACTTCTGTTGTTGATTTCATTCGTTTGTTATTTTCTTCAATGTTTCTCATTCTAACACTTTTCATCGTATTGCACAGGGACGAAAGCTTGACACACGTGTCTAAGGAAACCACTTTGGTATAAGGGTCTGTTCTTATTCCCTTCTTTTTGTTTAATGAACAATTATCCAAGTAAGCCATTCCACATTGTTGATTTTCTTGGACTCGGATGTCACGCAGGTAGCTATAATCTCCCACGTGGTGAGGACAATTGCTGCTGTAACCACAAATGCACGACTGACTTCTATTGTTGATTTCATTCGTTTGTTATTTTCTTCAATGATTCTCATTCTAACACTTTTCATCGTATTGCACAGGGACGAAAGCTTGACACGCGTGTCTAGGGAAACCACTTTGGTATAAGGGACTGTTCTTATTTCCTTCTTTTTGTTTAATGAACAATTATCCAAGTAAGCAATTCCACATTGTTGATTTTCTTGGACTCGGATATCACGCCGGTAGCTATAATCTCCCACGTGGTAAGGTCAATTGCTGCTGTAACCACAAATGCACGACTGACTTCTGTTGTTGATTTCATTTGTTTGTTATTTCCTTTAATGTTTCTCATTCTAACACTTTTCATCGTATTGCACAGGGACGAAAGCATGACACGCGTGTCTAAGGAAACCACTTTGGTATAAGGGACTGTTCTTATTCCCTTCTTTTTGTTTAATGAACAATTATCCAAGTAAGCCGTTCCACATTGTTGATTTTCTTGGGCTCGGATGTCACGCAGGTAGCTGTAATCTCCCACGTGGTAAGGTCAATTGCTGCTGTAACCACGAATGCACGACTGACTTCTGTTGTTGATTTCATTCGTTTGTTATTTTCTTCAATGATTCTCATTCTAACACTTTTCATCGTATTGCACAGGGACGAAAGCTTGACACGCGTGTCTAAGGAAACCACTTTGGTATAAGGGACTGTTCTTATTCCCTTCTTTTTGTTTAATGAACAATTATCCAAGTAAGCCATTCCACATTGTTGATTTTCTTGGACTCGGATGTCACGCAGGTAGCTATAATCTCCCACGTGGTGAGGTCAATTGCTGCTGTAACCACAAATGCACGACTGACTTCTGTTGTTGATTTCATTCGTTTGTTATTTTCTTCAATGATTCTCATTCTAACACTTTTCATCGTATTGCACAGGGACGAAAGCTTGACACGCGTGTCTAAGGAAACCACTTTGGTATAAGGGACTGTTCTTATTCCCTTCTTTTTGTTTAATGAACAATTATCCAAGTAAGCAATTCCACATTGTTGATTTTCTTGGACTCGGATGTCACGCAGGTAGCTATTATCTCCCACGTGGTGAGGTCAATTGCTGCTGTAACCAAAACTGGACGGCTGACTTCTGTTGTTGATTTCATTCGTTTGTTATTTCCTTCAATGTTTCTTACTCTAACACTTTTTGTCGTATTGCTGAGGGATGAAAGCTTGACACACGTGTCTAAGGAAACCACTTTGGTATAAAGGACTGTTCTTATTTCCTTTTTTTTGTTTAATCAACAATTATCCGAGTAGGCCATTCCACATTGTTGATTTTCTTGGACTCGGATGTCTCGCAGGTAGCTATAATCTCCCACGTGGTGAGGTCAATTGCTGCTGTAACCACAAATGCACGACTGACTTCTGTTGTTGATTTCATTCGTTTGTTATTTTCTTCAATGTTTGTCATTCTAACACTTTTCATCGTATTGCACAGGGACGAAAGCTTGACACGCGTGTCTAAGGAAACCACTTCGATATAAGGGACTGTTCTTATTCCCTTCTTTTTGTTTAATGAACAATTATCCAAGTAAGCCATTCCACATTGTTGATTTTCTTGGGCTCGGATGTCACGCAGGTAGCTATAATCTCCCACGTGGTGAGGTCAATTGCTGCTGTAACCACAAATGCACGACTGACTTCTGTTGTTGATTTCATTCGTTTGTTATTTCCTTCAATGTTTCTCATTCTAACACTTCTCATCGTATTGCACAGGGACGAAAGCTTGACACACGTGTCTAGGGAAACCACTTTGGTATAAGGGACTGTTCTTATATCCTTCTTTTTGTTTAATGAACAATTATCCAAGTAAGCAATTCCACATTGTTGATTTTCTTGGACTCGGATATCACGCCGGTAGCTATAATCTCCCACGTGGTAAGGTCAATTGCTGCTGTAACCACAAATGCACGACTGACTTCTGTTGTTGATTTCATTTGTTTGTTATTTCCTTTGATGTTTCTCATTCTAACACTTTTCATCGTATTGCACAGGGACGAAAGCATGACACGCGTGTCTAAGGAAACCACTTTGGTATAAGGGACTGTTCTTATTCCCTTCTTTTTGTTTAATGAACAATTATCCAAGTAAGCCGTTCCACATTGTTGATTTTCTTGGGCTCGGATGTCACGCAGGTAGCTGTAATCTCCCACGTGGTAAGGTCAATTGCTGCTGTAACCACGAATGCACGACTGACTTCTGTTGTTGATTTCATTCGTTTGTTATTTTCTTCAATGATTCTCATTCTAACACTTTTCATCGTATTGCACAGGGACGAAAGCTTGACACGCGTGTCTAAGGAAACCACTTTGGTATAAGGGACTGTTCTTATTCCCTTCTTTTTGTTTAATGAACAATTATCCAAGTAAGCCATTCCACATTGTTGATTTTCTTGGACTCAGATGTCACGCAGGTAGCTATAATCTCCCACGTGGTGAGGTCAATTGCTGCTGTAACCACAAATGCACGACTGACTTCTGTTGTTGATTTCATTCGTTTGTTATTTTCTTCAATGATTCTCATTCTAACACTTTTCATCGTATTGCACAGGGACGAAAGCTTGACACGCGTGTCTAAGGAAACCACTTTGGTATAAGGGACTGTTCTTATTCCCTTCTTTTTGTTTAATGAACAATTATCCAAGTAAGCAATTCCACATTGTTGATTTTCTTGGACTCGGATGTCACGCAGGTAGCTATAATCTCCCACGTGGTGAGGTCAATTGCTGCTGTAACCAAAACTGGACGGTTGACTTCTGTTGTTGATTTCATTCGTTTGTTATTTCCTTCAATGTTTCTTACTCTAACACTTTTTGTCGTATTGCTGAGGGATGAAAGCTTGACACACGTGTCTAAGGAAACCACTTTGGTATAAAGGACTGTTCTTATTTCCTTTTTTTTTGTTTAATCAACAATTATCCGAGTAGGCCATTCCACATTGTTGATTTTCTTGGACTCGGATGTCTCGCAGGTAGCTATAATCTCCCACGTGGTGAGGTCAATTGCTGCTGTAACCACAAATGCACGACTGACTTCTGTTGTTGATTTCATTCGTTTGTTATTTTCTTCAATGTTTGTCATTCTAACACTTTTCATCGTATTGCACAGGGACGAAAGCTTGACACGCGTGTCTAAGGAAACCACTTCGATATAAGGGACTGTTCTTATTCCCTTCTTTTTGTTTAATGAACAATTATCCAAGTAAGCCATTCCACATTGTTGATTTTCTTGGGCTCGGATGTCACGCAGGTAGCTATAATCTCCCACGTGGTGAGGTCAATTGCTGCTGTAACCACAAATGCACGACTGACTTCTGTTGTTGATTTCATTCGTTTGTTATTTCCTTCAATGTTTCTCATTCTAACACTTCTCATCGTATTGCACAGGGACGAAAGCTTGACACACGTGTCTAAGGAAACCACATTGGTATAAGGGACTGTTCTTATTTCCTTCTTTCTGTATGATGATCAATTATCCAAGTAAGCCATTCCACATTATTGATTTTCTTGGACTCGGATGACACGCAGGTAGCTATAATCTTTAACGTGGTAAGGTCAATTTGGAATGGCTTACTTGGATAATTGATCATTATACAGAAAAAAGGGAATAAGAACAGTCCCTTATACCAAAGTGGTTTCCTTAGACACCTGTGTCAAGCTTTCGTTCCTGTGCAATACGATGAAAAGTGTTGAAATGAGAAACATAGAAGGAAAAAACAAACAAATGAAATCAACAACAGAAGTCAGTCGTGCATTTGTGGTTACAGCAGCAATTGACCTTACCACGTGGGAGATTATAGCTACCTGCGTGACATCCGAGTCCAAAAAAATCAACAATGTGGAATGGCTTACTTGGATAATTGTTCATTAAACAAAACGAAGGGAATAAGAACAGTCCCTTATACCAAAGTGGTTTCCTTAGACACACGTGTCAAGCTTTCGTCCCTGTGCAATACGATGAAAAGTGTTAGAATGAGAAACATAGAAGGAAATAACAAACAAATGAAATCAACAACAGAAGTCAGTCGTGCATTTGTGGTTACAGCAGCGATTGACCTTACCACGTGGGAGATTATAGCTACCTGCGTGACATTCGTGTCCAAGAAAATCAACAATGTGGAATGGCTTACATGGATAATTTTTGATTGAACAAAACGAAGTGAATAAGAACAGTCCCTTATACCAAAGTGGTTTCCTTAGACACGCGTGTCAAGCTTTCGTCCCTGTGCAATACGATGAAAAGTGTTAGAATGAGAAACATAGAAGGAAATAACAAACAAATGAAATCAACAACAGAAGTCAGTCGTGCATTTGTGGTTACAGCAGCAATTGACCTTACCACGTGGGAGATTATAGCTACCTGCGTGACATCCGAGTCCAAGAAAATCAACAATGTGGAATGGCCTACTTGGATAATTGTTGATTAAACAAAAAAAAAATAAGAACAGTCCCTTATACCAAAGTGGTTTCCTCAGACACGTGTGTCAAGCTTTCGTCCCTGTGCGATACGATGAAAAGTGTTAGAATGAGAAACATAGAAGGAAATAACAAACAAATGAAATCAACAACAGAAGTCAGTCGTGCATTTGTGGTTACAGCAGCAATTGACCTTACCACGTGGGAGCTTATAGCTACCTGCGTGACATCCGAGTTCAAGAAAATCAACAATGTGGAATGGCTTACTTGGATAATTGTTGATTGAACAAAAAGAAGGGAATAAGAACAGTCCCTCATACCAAAGTGGTTTTCTTAGACACGTGTGTCAAGCTTTCGTCCCTGTGCAATACGATGAAAAGTGTTAGAATGAGAAACATAGAAGGAAATAACAAACAAATGAAATCAACAACAGAAGTCAGTCGTGCATTTGTGGTTTCAGCATTAATTGACCTTACCACGTGGGAGATTATAGCTACCTGCGTGACATCCGAGTCCAAGAAAATCAACAATGTGGAATGACTTACTTGGATAATTGATCATTATACAGAAAGAATGAAGTAAGAACAGTCCCTTATACGAATGTGGTTTCCATAGACACGTGTGTCAAGCTTTCGTCCCTGTGCAATACGATGAAAAGTGTAAGAATGAGAAACATAGAAGGAAAAAACAAACAAATGAAATCAACAACAGAAGTCAGTCGTGCATTTGTGGTTACAATAGCAATTGACATTACCACGTGGGAGATTCTAGCTACCTGCGTGACATCCGAGTCCAAGAAAATCAACAATGTGGAATGGCTTATTCGGATAATTGTTCATTAAACAAAAAGAAGGGAATAAGAACAGTCCCTTATACCAAAGTGGTTTCCTTAGACACGCGTGTCAAGCTTTCGTCCCTGTGCAATACGATGAAAAAAGTGTTAGAATGAGAAACATTGAAGAAAATAACAAACGAATGAAATCAACAACAGAAGTCAGTCGTGCATTTGTGGTTACAGCAGCAATTGACCTTACCACGTGGGAGATTGTAGCTACCTGCGTGACATCCGAGTCCAAGAAAATCAACAATGTGGAATGGCCTACTTGGATAATTGTTGATTAAACAAAAAAAAGTGGTTTCCTTAGACACGCGTGTCAAGCTTTCGTCCCTGTGCAATACGATGAAAAGTGTTAGAATGAGAAACATAGAAGGAAATAACAAACAAATGAAATCAACAACAGAAGTCAGTCGTGCATTTGTGGGTACAGCAGCAATTGACCTTACCACGTGGGAGATTATAGCTACCTGCGTGTCATCCGAGTCCAAGAAAATCAACAATGTGGAATGGCCCACTTGGATAATTGTTGATCAAACAAAAAAAAGGGAATAAGAACAGTCCCTTATACCAAAGTGGTTTCCTAAGACACGCGTGTCAAGCTTTCGTCCCTGTGCAATACGATGAAAAGTGTTAGAATGAGAAACATTGAAGAAAATAACAAACGAATGAAATCAACATTAGAAGTCAGTCGTGCATTTGTGGTTACAGCAGCAATTGACCTTACCACGTGGGAGATTATAGCTACCTGCGTGACATCCGAGTCCAAGAAAATCAACAATTTGGAATGGCCTACTTGGATAATTGTTGATTAAACAAAAAAAAGTGGTTTCCTTAGACACGCGTGTCAAGCTTTCGTCCCTGTGCAATACGATGAAAAGTGTTAGAATGAGAAACATAGAAGGAAATAACAAACAAATGAAATCAACAACAGAAGTCAGTCGTGCATTTGTGGGTACAGCAGCAATTGACCTTACCACGTGGGAGATTATAGCTACCGGCGTGACATCCGAGTCCAAGAAAATCAACAATGTGGAATGGCTTACTTGGATAATTGTTGATTGAACAAAAAGAAGGGAATAAGAACAGTCCCTCATACAAAAGTGGTTTTCTTAGACACGTGTCAAGCTTTCGTCTCTGTGCAATACGATGAAAAGTGTTAGAATGAGAAACATTGAAGGAAATAACAAACGAATGAAATCAACAACAGAAGTCAGTCGTGCATTTGTGGTTACAGCGGCAATTGACATTACCACGTGGGAGATTCTAGCTACCTGCGTGACATCCGAGTCCAAGAAAATCAACAATGTGGAATGGCTTATTCGGATAATTGTTCATTAAACAAAAAGAAGGGAATGAGAACAGTCCCTTATACCAAAGTGGTTTCCTTAGACACGCGTGTCAAGCTTTCGTCCCTGTGCAATACGATGAAAAAAGTGTTAGAATGAGAAACATTGAAGAAAATAACAAACGAATGAAATCAACAACAGAAGTCAGTCGTGCATTTGTGGTTACAGCAGCAATTGACCTTACCACGTGGGAGATGATAGCTACCTGCGTGACATCCGAGTCCAAGAAAATCAACAATGTGGAATGGCCCACTTGGATAATTGTTGATCAAACAAAAAAAAGGGAATAAGAACAGTCCCTTATACCAAAGTGGTTTCCTAAGACACGCGTGACAAGCTTTCGTCCCTGTGCAATACGATGAAAAGTGTTAGAATGAGAAACATTGAAGAAAATAACAAACGAATGAAATCATTATTAGAAGTCAGTCGTGCATTTGTGGTCACAGCAGCAATTGACCTTACCACGTGGGAGATTATAGCTACCTGCGTGACATCCGAGTCCAAGAAAATCAACAATGTGGAATGGCCTACTTGGATAATTGTTCATTAAACAAAACGAAGGGAATAAGAACAGTCCCTTATACCAAAGTGGTTTCCTTAGACACGCGTGTCAAGCTTTCGTCCCTGTGCAATACGATGAAAAGTGTTAGAATGAGAAACATAGAAGGAAATAACAAACAAATTAAATCAACAACAGAAGTCAGTCGTGCATTTGTGGTTACAGCAGCAATTGACCTTACCACGTGGGAGATTATAGCTACCTGCGTGACATTCGTGTCCTCGAAAATCAACAATGTGGAATGGCTTACTTGGATAATTGTTGATTGAACAAAACGAAGGGAATAAGAACAGTCCCTTATACCAAAGTGGTTTCCTTAGACACGCGTGTCAAGCTTTCGTCCCTGTGCAATACGATGAAAAGTGTTAGAATGAGAAACATAGAAGGAAATAACAAACAAATGAAATCAACAACAGAAGTCAGTCGTGCATTTGTGGTTACAGCAGCAATTGACCTTACCACGTGGGAGATTATAGCTACCTGCGTGACATCCGAGTCCAAGAAAATCAACAATGTGGAATGGCCTACTTGGATAATTGTTGATTAAACAAAAAAAAAATAAGAACAGTCCCTTATACCAAAGTGGTTTCCTTAGACACGTGTGTCAAGCTTTCGTCCCTGTGCGATACGATGAAAAGTGTTAGAATGAGAAACATAGAAGGAAATAACAAACAAATTAAATCAACAACAGAAGTCAGTCGTGCATTTGTGGTTACAGCAGCAATTGACCTTACCACGTGGGAGCTTATAGCTACCTGCGTGACATCCGAGTCCAAGAAAATCAACAATGTGGAATGGCTTACTTGGATAATTGTTGATTGAACAAAAAGAAGGGAATAAGAACAGTCCCTCATACCAAAGTGGTTTTCTTAGACACGTGTGTCAAGCTTTCGTCCCTGTGCAATACGATGAAAAGTGTTAGAATGAGAAACATTGAAGGAAATAACAAACAAATGAAATCAACAACAGAAGTCAGTCGTGCATTTGTGGTTTCAGCATTAATTGACCTTACCACGTGGGAGATTATAGCTACCTGCGTGACATCCGAGTCCAAGAAAATCAACAATGTGGAATGACTTATTTGGATAATTGATCATTATACAGAAAGAATGAAGTAAGAACAGTCCCTTATACGAATGTGGTTTCCATAGACAAGTGTGTCAAGCTTTCGTCCCTGTGCAATACGATGAAAAGTGTAAGAATGAGAAACATAGAAGGAAAAAACAAACAAATGAAATCAACAACAGAAGTCAGTCGTGCATTTGTGGTTACAGCAGCAATTGACATTACCATGTGGGAGATTCTAGCTACCTGCGTGACATCCGAGTCCAAGAAAATCAACAATGTGGAATGGCTTATTCGGATAATTGTTCATTAAACAAAAAGAAGGGAATAAGAACAGTCCCTTATACCAAAGTGGTTTCCTTAGACACGCGTGTCAAGCTTTCGTCCCTGTGCAATACGATGAAAAAAGTGTTAGAATGAGAAATATTGAAGAAAATAACAAACGAATGAAATCAACAACAGAAGTCAGTCGTGCATTTGTGGTTACAGCAGCAATTGACCTTACCACGTGGCAGATGATAGCTACCTGCGTGACATCCGAGTCCAAGAAAATCAACAATGTGGAATGGCCCACTTGGATAATTGTTGATCAAACAAAAAAAAGAGAATAAGAACAGTCCCTTATATCAAAGTGGTTTCCTAAGACACGCGTGTCAAGCTTTCGTCCCTGTGCAATACGATGAAAAGTGTTAGAATGAGAAACATTGAAGAAAATAACAAACGAATGAAATCAACATTAGAAGTCAGTCGTGCATTTGTGGTTACAGCAGCAATTGACCTTACCACGTGGGAGATTATAGCTACCTGCGTGACATCCGAGTCCAAGAAAATCAACGATTTGGAATGGCCTACTTGGATAATTGTTGATTAAACAAAAAAAAGTGGTTTCTTTAGACACGCGTGTCAAGCTTTCGTCCCTGTGCAATACGATGAAAAGTGTTAGAATGAGAAACATAGAAGGAAATAACAAACAAATGAAATCAACAACAGAAGTCAGTCGTGCATTTGTGGGTACAGCAGCAATTGACCTTACCACGTGGGAGATTATAGCTACCTGCGTGTCATCCGAGTTCAAGAAAATCAACAATGTGGAATGGCTTACTTGGATAATTGTTGATTAAACAAAAAAAAGGGAATAAGAACAGTCCCTCATACCAAAGTGGTTTTCTCAGACACGTGTGTCAAGCTTTCGTCACTGTGCAATACGATGAAAAGTGTTAGAATGAGAAACATTGAAGAAAATAACAAACGAATGAAATCAACAACAGAAGTCAGTCGTGCATTCGTGGTTACAGCAGCAATTGACCTTACCACGTGGGAGATAATAGCTACCTGCGTGACATCCGAGCCCAAGAAAATCAACAATGTGGAACGGCTTACTTGGATAATTGTTCATTAAACAAAAAGAAGGGAATAAGAACAGTTCCTTATACCAAAGTGGTTTCCTTAGACACGTGTTTCAAACTTTCGTCCCTGTGCAATACGATGAAAAGTGTTAGAATGAGAAATATTGAAGGAAATAACAAACAAATGAAATCAACAACAGAAGTCAGTCGTGCATTTGTGGTTACAGCAGCAATTGACCTTACCACGTGGGAGATTATAGCTACCGGCCTGACATCCGAGTCCAAGAAAATCAACAATGTGGAATGGCTTACTTGGATAATTGTTGATTGAACAAAAAGAAGGGAATAAGAACAGTCCCTCATACAAAAGTGGTTTTCTTAGACACGTGTCAAGCTTTCGTCCCTGTGCAATACGATGAAAAGTGTTAGAATGAGAAACATTGAAGGAAATAACAAACGAATGAAATCAACAACAGAAGTCAGTCGTGCATTTGTGGTTACAGCGGCAATTGACATTACCACGTGGGAGATTCTAGCTACCTGCGTGACATCCGAGTCCAAGAAAATCAACAATGTGGAATGGCTTATTCGGATAATTGTTCATTAAACAAAAAGAAGGGAATGAGAACAGTCCCTTATACCAAAGTGGTTTCCTTAGACACGCGTGTCAAGCTTTCGTCCCTGTGCAATACGATGAAAAAAGTGTTAGAATGAGAAACATTGAAGAAAATAACAAACGAATGAAATCAACAACAGAAGTCAGTCGTGCATTTGTGGTTACAGCAGCAATTGACCTTACCACGTGGGAGATGATAGCTACCTGCGTGACATCCGAGTCCAAGAAAATCAACAATGTGGAATGGCCCACTTGGATAATTGTTGATCAAACAAAAAAAAGGGAATAAGAACAGTCCCTTATACCAAAGTGGTTTCCTAAGACACGCGTGACAAGCTTTCGTCCCTGTGCAATACGATGAAAAGTGTTAGAATGAGAAACATTGAAGAAAATAACAAACGAATGAAATCATTATTAGAAGTCAGTCGTGCATTTGTGGTCACAGCAGCAATTGACCTTACCACGTGGGAGATTATAGCTACCTGCGTGACATCCGAGTCCAAGAAAATCAACAATGTGGAATGGCCTACTTGGATAATTGTTCATTAAACAAAAAGAAGGGAATAAGAACAGTCCCTTATACCAAAGTGGTTTCCTTAGACACGCGTGTCAAGCTTTCGTCCCTGTGCAATACGATGAAAAGTGTTAGAATGAGAAACATAGAAGGAAATAACAAACAAATTAAATCAACAACAGAAGTCAGTCGTGCATTTGTGGTTACAGCAGCAATTGACCTTACCACGTGGGAGATTATAGCTACCTGCGTGACATTCGTGTCCTAGAAAATCAACAATGTGGAATGGCTTACTTGGATAATTGTTGATTGAACAAAACGAAGGGAATAAGAACAGTCCCTTATACCAAAGTGGTTTCCTTAGACACGCGTGTCAAGCTTTCGTCCCTGTGCAATACGATGAAAAGTGTTAGAATGAGAAACATAGAAGGAAATAACAAACAAATGAAATCAACAACAGAAGTCAGTCGTGCATTTGTGGTTACAGCAGCAATTGACCTTACCACGTGGGAGATTATAGCTACCTGCGTGACATCCGAGTCCAAGAAAATCAACAATGTGGAATGGCCTACTTGGATAATTGTTGATTAAACAAGAAAAAAATAAGAACAGTCCCTTATACCAAAGTGGTTTCCTTAGACACGTGTGTCAAGCTTTCGTCCCTGTGCGATACGATGAAAAGTGTTAGAATGAGAAACATAGAAGGAAATAACAAACAAATTAAATCAACAACAGAAGTCAGTCGTGCATTTGTGGTTTCAGCATTAATTGACCTTACCACGTGGGAGATTATAGCTACCTGCGTGACATCCGAGTCCAAGAAAATCAACAATGTGGAATGACTTATTTGGATAATTGATCATTATACAGAAAGAATGAAGTAAGAACAGTCCCTTATACGAATGTGGTTTCCATAGACAAGTGTGTCAAGCTTTCGTCCCTGTGCAATACGATGAAAAGTGTAAGAATGAGAAACATAGAAGGAAAAAACAAACAAATGAAATCAACAACAGAAGTCAGTCGTGCATTTGTGGTTACAGCAGCAATTGACATTACCATGTGGGAGATTCTAGCTACCTGCGTGACATCCGAGTCCAAGAAAATCAACAATGTGGAATGGCTTATTCGGATAATTGTTCATTAAACAAAAAGAAGGGAATAAGAACAGTCCCTTATACCAAAGTGGTTTCCTTAGACACGCGTGTCAAGCTTTCGTCCCTGTGCAATACGATGAAAAAAGTGTTAGAATGAGAAATATTGAAGAAAATAACAAACGAATGAAATCAACAACAGAAGTCAGTCGTGCATTTGTGGTTACAGCAGCAATTGACCTTACCACGTGGCAGATGATAGCTACCTGCGTGACATCCGAGTCCAAGAAAATCAACAATGTGGAATGGCCCACTTGGATAATTGTTGATCAAACAAAAAAAAGAGAATAAGAACAGTCCCTTATATCAAAGTGGTTTCCTAAGACACGCGTGTCAAGCTTTCGTCCCTGTGCAATACGATGAAAAGTGTTAGAATGAGAAACATTGAAGAAAATAACAAACGAATGAAATCAACATTAGAAGTCAGTCGTGCATTTGTGGTTACAGCAGCAATTGACCTTACCACGTGGGAGATTATAGCTACCTGCGTGACATCCGAGTCCAAGAAAATCAACGATTTGGAATGGCCTACTTGGATAATTGTTGATTAAACAAAAAAAAGTGGTTTCTTTAGACACGCGTGTCAAGCTTTCGTCCCTGTGCAATACGATGAAAAGTGTTAGAATGAGAAACATAGAAGGAAATAACAAACAAATGAAATCAACAACAGAAGTCAGTCGTGCATTTGTGGTTACAGCAGCAATTGACCTTACCACGTGGGAGATTATAGCTACCTGCGTGTCATCCGAGTTCAAGAAAATCAACAATGTGGAATGGCTTACTTGGATAATTGTTGATTAAACAAAAAAAAAGGAATAAGAACAGTCCCTCATACCAAAGTGGTTTTCTCAGACACGTGTGTCAAGCTTTCGTCACTGTGCAATACGATGAAAAGTGTTAGAATGAGAAACATTGAAGAAAATAACAAACGAATGAAATCAACAACAGAAGTCAGTCGTGCATTCGTGGTTACAGCAGCAATTGACCTTACCACGTGGGAGATAATAGCTACCTGCGTGACATCCGAGCCCAAGAAAATCAACAATGTGGAACGGCTTACTTGGATAATTGTTCATTAAACAAAAAGAAGGGAATAAGAACAGTTCCTTATACCAAAGTGGTTTCCTTAGACACGTGTTTCAAACTTTCGTCCCTGTGCAATACGATGAAAAGTGTTAGAATGAGAAATATTGAAGGAAATAACAAACAAATGAAATCAACAACAGAAGTCAGTCGTGCATTTGTGGTTACAGCAGCAATTGACCTTACCACGTGGGAGATTATAGCTACCGGCCTGACATCCGAGTCCAAGAAAATCAACAATGTGGAATGGCTTACTTGGATAATTGTTGATTGAACAAAAAGAAGGGAATAAGAACAGTCCCTCATACAAAAGTGGTTTTCTTAGACACGTGTCAAGCTTTCGTCCCTGTGCAATACGATGAAAAGTGTTAGAATGAGAAACATTGAAGGAAATAACAAACGAATGAAATCAACAACAGAAGTCAGTCGTGCATTTGTGGTTACAGCGGCAATTGACATTACCACGTGGGAGATTCTAGCTACCTGCGTGACATCCGAGTCCAAGAAAATCAACAATGTGGAATGGCTTATTCGGATAATTGTTCATTAAACAAAAAGAAGGGAATGAGAACAGTCCCTTATACCAAAGTGGTTTCCTTAGACACGCGTGTCAAGCTTTCGTCCCTGTGCAATACGATGAAAAAAGTGTTAGAATGAGAAACATTGAAGAAAATAACAAACGAATGAAATCAACAACAGAAGTCAGTCGTGCATTTGTGGTTACAGCAGCAATTGACCTTACCACGTGGGAGATGATAGCTACCTGCGTGACATCCGAGTCCAAGAAAATCAACAATGTGGAATGGCCCACTTGGATAATTGTTGATCAAACAAAAAAAAGGGAATAAGAACAGTCCCTTATACCAAAGTGGTTTCCTAAGACACGCGTGACAAGCTTTCGTCCCTGTGCAATACGATGAAAAGTGTTAGAATGAGAAACATTGAAGAAAATAACAAACGAATGAAATCATTATTAGAAGTCAGTCGTGCATTTGTGGTCACAGCAGCAATTGACCTTACCACGTGGGAGATTATAGCTACCTGCGTGACATCCGAGTCCAAGAAAATCAACAATGTGGAATGGCCTACTTGGATAATTGTTCATTAAACAAAACGAAGGGAATAAGAACAGTCCCTTATACCAAAGTGGTTTCCTTAGACACGCGTGTCAAGCTTTCGTCCCTGTGCAATACGATGAAAAGTGTTAGAATGAGAAACATAGAAGGAAATAACAAACAAATTAAATCAACAACAGAAGTCAGTCGTGCATTTGTGGTTACAGCAGCAATTGACCTTACCACGTGGGAGATTATAGCTACCTGCGTGACATTCGTGTCCTAGAAAATCAACAATGTGGAATGGCTTACTTGGATAATTGTTGATTGAACAAAACGAAGGGAATAAGAACAGTCCCTTATACCAAAGTGGTTTCCTTAGACACGCGTGTCAAGCTTTCGTCCCTGTGCAATACGATGAAAAGTGTTAGAATGAGAAACATAGAAGGAAATAACAAACAAATGAAATCAACAACAGAAGTCAGTCGTGCATTTGTGGTTACAGCAGCAATTGACCTTACCACGTGGGAGATTATAGCTACCTGCGTGACATCCGAGTCCAAGAAAATCAACAATGTGGAATGGCCTACTTGGATAATTGTTGATTAAACAAGAAAAAAATAAGAACAGTCCCTTATACCAAAGTGGTTTCCTTAGACACGTGTGTCAAGCTTTCGTCCCTGTGCGATACGATGAAAAGTGTTAGAATGAGAAACATAGAAGGAAATAACAAACAAATTAAATCAACAACAGAAGTCAGTCGTGCATTTGTGGTTACAGCAGCAATTGACCTTACCACGTGGGAGCTTATAGCTACCTGCGTGACATCCGAGTCCAAGAAAATCAACAATGTGGAATGGCTTACTTGGATAATTGTTGATTGAACAAAAAGAAGGGAATAAGAACAGTCCCTCATACCAAAGTGGTTTTCTTAGACACGTGTGTCAAGCTTTCGTCCCTGTGCAATACGATGAAAAGTGTTAGAATGAGAAACATTGAAGGAAATAACAAACAAATGAAATCAACAACAGAAGTCAGTCGTGCATTTGTGGTTTCAGCATTAATTGACCTTACCACGTGGGAGATTATAGCTACCTGCGTGACATCCGAGTCCAAGAAAATCAACAATGTGGAATGACTTACTTGGATAATTGATCATTATACAGAAAGAATGAAGTAGGAACAGTCCCTTATACGAATGTGGTTTCCATAGACAAGTGTGTCAAGCTTTCGTCCCTGTGCAATACGATGAAAAGTGTAAGAATGAGAAACATAGAAGGAAAAAACAAACAAATGAAATCAACAACAGAAGTCAGTCGTGCATTTGTGGTTACAGCAGCAATTGACATTACCACGTGGGAGATTCTAGCTACCTGCGTGACATCCGAGTCCAAGAAAATCAACAATGTGGAATGGCCCACTTGGATAATTGTTGATCAAACAAAAAAAAGGGAATAAGAACAGTCCCTTATATCAAAGTGGTTTCCTAAGACACGCGTGTCAAGCTTTCGTCCCTGTGCAATACGATGAAAAGTGTTAGAATGAGAAACATTGAAGAAAATAACAAACGAATGAAATCAACATTAGAAGTCAGTCGTGCATTTGTGGTTACAGCAGCAATTGACCTTACCACGTGGGAGATTATAGCTACCTGCGTGACATCCGAGTCCAAGAAAATCAACAATTTGGAATGGCCTACTTGGATAATTGTTGATTAAACAAAAAAAAGTGGTTTCTTAAGACACGCGTGTCAAGCTTTCGTCCCTGTGCAATACGATGAAAAGTGTTAGAATGAGAAACATAGAAGGAAATAACAAACAAATGAAATCAACAACAGAAGTCAGTCGTGCATTTGTGGGTACAGCAGCAATTGACCTTACCACGTGGGAGATTATAGCTACCTGCGTGTCATCCGAGTTCAAGAAAATCAACAATGTGGAATGGCTTACTTGGATAATTGTTGATTAAACAAAAAAAAAGGAATAAGAACAGTCCCTCATACCAAAGTGGTTTTCTCAGACATGTGTGTCAAGCTTTCGTCCCTGTGCAATACGATGAAAAGTGTTAGAATGAGAAACATAGAAGGAAATAACAAACAAATGAAATCAACAACAGAAGTCAGTCGTGCATTTGTGGTTACAGCAGCAATTGACCTTTCCACGTGGGAGATTATAGATAGCTGCGTGACATCCTAGTCCAAGTAAATCAACAATGTGGAATGGCTTACTTGGATACTTGTTCATCAAAAAGAAAAAAGGGAAGAAGAGCAGTCCCTCATACCAAAGTGGTTTCCCTAGACACGTGTGTCAAGCTTTCGTCACTGTGCAATACGATGAAAAGTGTTAGAATGAGAAACATTGAAGAAAATAACAAACGAATGAAATCAACAACAGAAGTCAGTCGTGCATTCGTGGTTACAGCAGCAATTGACCTTACCACGTGGGAAATAATAGCTACCTGCGTGACATCCGAGCCCAAGAAAATCAACAATGTGGAACGGCTTACTTGGATAATTGTTCATTAAACAAAAAGAAGGGAATAAGAACAGTTCCTTATACCAAAGTGGTTTCCTTAGACACGTGTTTCAAGCTTTCGTCCCTGTGCAATACGATGAAAAGTGTTAGAATGAGAAACATAGAAGGAAATAACAAACAAATAAAATCAACAACAGAAGTCAGTCGTGCATTTGTGGTTACAGCAGCAATTGACCTTTCCACGTGGGAGATTATATTGTTGATTTTCTTGGACTCGGATGTCACGCAGGTAGCTATCATCTCCCACGTGGTAAGGTCAATTGCTGCTGTAACCACAAATGCACGACTGACTTCTGTTGTTGATTTCATTCGTTTGTTATTTTCTTCAATGTTTCTCATTCTGACACTTTTTTCATCGTATTGCACAGGGACGAAAGCTTGACACGCGTGTCTAAGGAAACCACTTTGGTATAAGGGACTGTTCTTATTCCCTTCTTTTTGTTTAATGAACAATTATCCGAATAAGCCATTCCACATTGTTGATTTTCTTGGACTCGGATGTCACGCAGGTAGCTAGAATCTCCCACGTGGTAATGTCAATTGCTGCTGTAACCACAAATGCACGACTGACTTCTGTTGTTGATTTCATTTGTTTGTTTTTTCCTTCTATGTTTCTCATTCTTACACTTTTCATCGTATTGCACAGGGACGAAAGCTTGACACACGTGTCTATGGAAACCACATTCGTATAAGGGACAGTTCTTACTTCATTCTTTCTGTATAATGATCAATTATCCAAGTAAGTCATTCCACATTGTTGATTTTCTTGGACTCGGATGTCACGCAGGTAGCTATAATCTCCCACGTGGTAAGATCAATTAATGCTGAAACCACAAATGCACGACTGACTTCTGTTGTTGATTTCATTTGTTTGTTATTTCCTTCAATGTTACTCATTCTAACACTTCTCATCGTATTGCACAGGGACGAAAGCTTGACACACGTGTCTAAGAAAACCACTTTGGTATGAGGGACTGTTCTTATTCTCTTCTTTATGTTCAATCAACAATTATCCAAGTAAGCCATTCCACATTGTTGATTTTCTTGGACTCGGATGTCACGCAGGTAGCTATAAGCTCCCACGTGGTAAGGTCAATTGCTGCTGTAACCACATATGCACGACTGACTTCTGTTGTTGATTTCATTTGTTTGTTATTTCCTCCTATGTTTCTCATTCTAACACTTTTCATCGTATCGCACAGGGACGAAAGCTTGACACACGTGTCTAAGGGAACCACTTTGGTATAAGGGACTGTTCTTATTTTTTTTTTTGTTTAATCAACAATTATCCAAGTAGGCCATTCCACATTGTTGATTTTCTTGGACTCGGATGTCACGCAGGTAGCTATAATCTCCCACGTGGTAAGGTCAATTGCTGCTGTAACCACAAATGCACGACTGACTTCTGTTGTTGATTTGATTTGTTTGTTATTTCCTTCAATGTTTCTCATTCTAACACTTCTCATCGTATTGCACAGGGACGAAAGCTTGACACACGTGTCTATGGAAACCACATTGGTATAAGGGACTGTTCTTATTCCCTTCTTTCTGTATAATGATCAATTATCCAAGTAAGCCATTCCACATTGTTGATTTTCTTGGACTCGGATGACACGCAGGTAGCTATTATTTTTTACGTGGTAAGGTCAATTGCTGCTGTAACCACAAATGCACGACTGACTTCTGTTGTTGATTTCATTCGTTTGTTATTTTCTTCAATGTTTCTCATTCTAACACTTTTCATCGTATTGCACAGGGACGAAAGCTTGACACGCGTGTCTAAGGAAACCACTTTGGTATAAGGGTCTGTTCTTATTCCCTTCTTTTTGTTTAATGAACAATTATCCAAGTAAGCCATTCCACATTGTTGATTTTCTTGGACTCGGATGTCACGCAGGTAGCTATAATCTCCCACATGGTGAGGTCAATTGCTGCTGTAACCACAAATGCACGACTGACTTCTATTGTTGATTTCATTCGTTTGTTATTTTCTTCAATGATTCTCATTCTAACACTTTTCATCGTATTGCACAGGGACGAAAGCTTGACACGCTTGTCTAGGGAAACCACTTTGGTATAAGGGACTGTTCTTATTCCCTTCTTTTTGTTTAATGAACAATTATCCAAGTAAGCAATTCCACATTGTTGATTTTCTTGGACTCGGATGTCACGCCGGTAGCTATAATCTCCCACGTGGTAAGGTCAATTGCTGCTGTAACCACAAATGCACGACTGACTTCTGTTGTTGATTTCATTTGTTTGTTATTTCCTTTAATGTTTCTCATTCTAACACTTTTCATCGTATTGCACAGGGACGAAAGCTTGACACGCGTGTCTAAGGAAACCACTTTGGTATAAGGGACTGTTCTTATTCTCTTTTTTTTGTTTAATGAACAATTATCCAAGTAAGCCGTTCCACATTGTTGATTTTCTTGGGCTCGGATGTCACGCAGGTAGCTGTAATCTCCCACGTGGTAAGGTCAATTGCTGCTGTAACCACGAATGCACGACTGACTTCTGTTGTTGATTTCATTCGTTTGTTATTTTCTTCAATGATTCTCATTCTAACACTTTTCATCGTATTGCACAGGGACGAAAGCTTGACACGCGTGTCTAAGGAAACCACTTTGGTATAAGGGACTGTTCTTATTCCCTTCTTTTTGTTTAATGAACAATTATCCAAGTAAGCCATTCCACATTGTTGATTTTCTTGGACTCGGATGTCACGCAGGTAGCTATAATCTCCCACGTGGTGAGGTCAATTGCTGCTGTAACCACAAATGCACGACTGACTTCTGTTGTTGATTTCATTCGTTTGTTATTTTCTTCAATGTTTCTCATTCTAACACTTTTCATCGTAATGCACAGGGACGAAAGCTTGACACACGTGTCTATGGAAACCACATTGGTATAAGGGACTGTTCTTACTTCATTCTTTCTGTATAATGATCAATTATCCAAGTAAGCCATTCCACATTGTTGATTTTCTTGGACTCGGATGTCAAGCAGGTAGCTATAATCTCCCACGTGGTAAGGTCAATTGCTGCTGTAATCACAAATGCACGACTGACTTCTGTTGTTGATTTGATTTGTTTGTTATTTCCTTCAATGTTTCTCATTCTAACACTTCTCATCGTATTGCACAGGGACGAAAGCTTGACACACGTGTCTATGGAAACCACATTGGTATAAGGGACTGTTCTTATTTCCTTCTTTCTGTATAATGATCAATTATCCAAGTAAGCCATTCCACATTGTTGATTTTCTTGGACTCGGATGACACGCTGGTAGCTATTATTTTTTACGTGGTAAGGTCAATTGCTGCTGTAACCACAAATGCACGACTGACTTCTGTTGTTGATTTCATTCGTTTGTTATTTTCTTCAATGTTTCTCATTCTAACACTTTTCATCGTATTGCACAGGGACGAAAGCTTGACACGCGTGTCTAGGGAAACCACTTTGGTATAAGGGACTGTTCTTATTTCCTTCTTTTTGTTTAATGAACAATTATCCAAGTAAGCAATTCCACATTGTTGATTTTCTTGGACTCGGATATCACGCCGGTAGCTATAATCTCCCACGTGGTAAGGTCAATTGCTGCTGTAACCACAAATGCACGACTGACTTCTGTTGTTGATTTCATTTGTTTGTTATTTCCTTTAATGTTTCTCATTCTAACACTTTTCATCGTATTGCACAGGGACGAAAGCATGACACGCGTGTCTAAGGAAACCACTTTGGTATAAGGGACTGTTCTTATTCCCTTCTTTTTGTTTAATGAACAATTATCCAAGTAAGCCGTTCCACATTGTTGATTTTCTTGGGCTCGGATGTCACGCAGGTAGCTGTAATCTCCCACGTGGTAAGGTCAATTGCTGCTGTAACCACGAATGCACGACTGACTTCTGTTGTTGATTTCATTCGTTTGTTATTTTCTTCAATGATTCTCATTCTAACACTTTTCATCGTATTGCACAGGGACGAAAGCTTGACACGCGTGTCTAAGGAAACCACTTTGGTATAAGGGACTGTTCTTATTCCCTTCTTTTTGTTTAATGAACAATTATCCAAGTAAGCCATTCCACATTGTTGATTTTCTTGGACTCGGATGTCACGCAGGTAGCTATAATCTCCCACGTGGTGAGGTCAATTGCTGCTGTAACCACAAATGCACGACTGACTTCTGTTGTTGATTTCATTCGTTTGTTATTTTCTTCAATGATTCTCATTCTAACACTTTTCATCGTATTGCACAGGGACGAAAGCTTGACACGCGTGTCTAAGGAAACCACTTTGGTATAAGGGACTGTTCTTATTCCCTTCTTTTTGTTTAATGAACAATTATCCAAGTAAGCAATTCCACATTGTTGATTTTCTTGGACTCGGATGTCACGCAGGTAGCTATAATCTCCCACGTGGTGAGGTCAATTGCTGCTGTAACCACAAATGCACGACTGACTTCTGTTGTTGATTTCATTCGTTTGTTATTTCCTTTAATGTTTCTCATTCTAACACTTTTCATCGTATTGCACAGGGACGAAAGCATGACACGCGTGTCTAAGGAAACCACTTTGGTATAAGGGACTGTTCTTATTCCCTTCTTTTTGTTTAATGAACAATTATCCAAGTAAGCCGTTCCAAATTGTTGATTTTCTTGGGCTCGGATGTCACGCAGGTAGCTGTAATCTCCCACGTGGTAAGGTCAATTGCTGCTGTAACCACGAATGCACGACTGACTTCTGTTGTTGATTTCATTCGTTTGTTATTTCCTTCAATGTTTCTTACTCTAACACTTTTTGTCGTATTGCTGAGGGATGAAAGCTTGACACACGTGTCTAAGGAAACCACTTTGGTATAAAGGACTGTTCTTATTTCCTTTTTTTTGTTTAATCAACAATTATCCGAGTAGGCCATTCCACATTGTTGATTTTCTTGGACTCGGATGTCTCGCAGGTAGCTATAATCTCCCACGTGGTGAGGTCAATTGCTGCTGTAACCACAAATGCACGACTGACTTCTGTTGTTGATTTCATTCGTTTGTTATTTTCTTCAATGTTTGTCATTCTAACACTTTTCATCGTATTGCACAGGGACGAAAGCTTGACACGCGTGTCTAAGGAAACCACTTCGATATAAGGGACTGTTCTTATTCCCTTCTTTTTGTTTAATGAACAATTATCCAAGTAAGCCATTCCACATTGTTGATTTTCTTGGGCTCGGATGTCACGCAGGTAGCTATAATCTCCCACGTGGTGAGGTCAATTGCTGCTGTAACCACAAATGCACGACTGACTTCTGTTGTTGATTTCATTCGTTTGTTATTTCCTTCAATGTTTCTCATTCTAACACTTCTCATCGTATTGCACAGGGACGAAAGCTTGACACACGTGTCTAAGGAAACCACATTGGTATAAGGGACTGTTCTTATTTCCTTCTTTTTGTTTAATGAACAATTATCCAAGTAAGCCGTTCCACATTGTTGATTTTCTTGGGCTCGGATGTCACGCAGGTAGCTGTAATCTCCCACGTGGTAAGGTCAATTGCTGCTGTAACCACGAATGCACGACTGACTTCTGTTGTTGATTTCATTCGTTTGTTATTTTCTTCAATGATTCTCATTCTAACACTTTTCATCGTATTGCACAGGGACGAAAGCTTGACACGCGTGTCTAAGGAAACCACTTTGGTATAAGGGACTGTTCTTATTCCCTTCTTTTTGTTTAATGAACAATTATCCAAGTAAGCCATTTCACATTGTTGATTTTCTTGGACTCGGATGTCACGCAGGTAGCTATAATCTCCCACGTGGTGAGGTCAATTGCTGCTGTAACCACAAATGCACGACTGACTTCTGTTGTTGATTTCATTCGTTTGTTATTTTCTTCAATGATTCTCATTCTAACACTTTTCATCGTATTGCACAGGGACGAAAGCTTGACACGCGTGTCTAAGGAAACCACTTTGGTATAAGGGACTGTTCTTATTCCCTTCTTTTTGTTTAATGAACAATTATCCAAGTAAGCAATTCCACATTGTTGATTTTCTTGGACTCGGATGTCACGCAGGTAGCTATAATCTCCCACGTGGTGAGGTCAATTGCTGCTGTAACCACAAATGCACGACTGACTTCTGTTGTTGATTTCATTCGTTTGTTATTTCCTTTAATGTTTCTCATTCTAACACTTTTCATCGTATTGCACAGGGACGAAAGCATGACACGCGTGTCTAAGGAAACCACTTTGGTATAAGGGACTGTTCTTATTCCCTTCTTTTTGTTTAATGAACAATTATCCAAGTAAGCCGTTCCACATTGTTGATTTTCTTGGGCTCGGATGTCACGCAGGTAGCTGTAATCTCCCACGTGGTAAGGTCAATTGCTGCTGTAACCACGAATGCACGACTGACTTCTGTTGTTGATTTCATTCGTTTGTTATTTCCTTCAATGTTTCTTACTCTAACACTTTTTGTCGTATTGCTGAGGGATGAAAGCTTGACACACGTGTCTAAGGAAACCACTTTGGTATAAAGGACTGTTCTTATTTCCTTTTTTTTGTTTAATCAACAATTATCCGAGTAGGCCATTCCACATTGTTGATTTTCTTGGACTCGGATGTCTCGCAGGTAGCTATAATCTCCCACGTGGTGAGGTCAATTGCTGCTGTAACCACAAATGCACGACTGACTTCTGTTGTTGATTTCATTCGTTTGTTATTTTCTTCAATGTTTGTCATTCTAACACTTTTCATCGTATTGCACAGGGACGAAAGCTTGACACGCGTGTCTAAGGAAACCACTTCGATATAAGGGACTGTTCTTATTCCCTTCTTTTTGTTTAATGAACAATTATCCAAGTAAGCCATTCCACATTGTTGATTTTCTTGGGCTCGGATGTCACGCAGGTAGCTATAATCTCCCACGTGGTGAGGTCAATTGCTGCTGTAACCACAAATGCACGACTGACTTCTGTTGTTGATTTCATTCGTTTGTTATTTCCTTCAATGTTTCTCATTCTAACACTTCTCATCGTATTGCACAGGGACGAAAGCTTGACACACGTGTCTAAGGAAACCACATTGGTATAAGGGACTGTTCTTATTTCCTTCTTTCTGTATGATGATCAATTATCCAAGTAAGCCATTCCACATTATTGATTTTCTTGGACTCGGATGACACGCAGGTAGCTATAATCTTTAACGTGGTAAGGTCAATTTGGAATGGCTTACTTGGATAATTGATCATTATACAGAAAAAAGGGAATAAGAACAGTCCCTTATACCAAAGTGGTTTCCTTAGACACCTGTGTCAAGCTTTCGTTCCTGTGCAATACGATGAAAAGTGTTGAAATGAGAAACATAGAAGGAAACAACAAACAAATGAAATCAACAACAGAAGTCAGTCGTGCATTTGTGGTTACAGCAGCAATTGACCTTACCACGTGGGAGATTATAGCTACCTGCGTGACATCCGAGTCCAAGAAAATCAACAATGTGGAATGGCTTACTTGGATAATTATTCATTAAACAAAACGAAGGGAATAAGAACAGTCCCTGATACCAAAGTGGTTTCCTTAGACACACGTGTCAAGCTTTCGTCCCTGTGCAATACGATGAAAAGTGTTAGAATGAGAAACATAGAAGGAAATAACAAACAAATGAAATCAACAACAGAAGTCAGTCGTGCATTTGTGGTTACAGCAGCAATTGACCTTACCACGTGGGAGATTATAGCTACCTGCGTGACATTCGTGTCCAAGAAAATCAACAATGTGGAATGGCTTACATGGATAATTTTTGATTGAACAAAACGAAGGGAATAATAACAGTCCCTTATACCAAAGTGGTTTCCTTAGACACGCGTGTCAAGCTTTCGTCCCTGTGCAATACGATGAAAAGTGTTAGAATGAGAAA
This sequence comes from Harmonia axyridis, assembly GCF_914767665.1. Taxonomy (NCBI): domain Eukaryota; kingdom Metazoa; phylum Arthropoda; class Insecta; order Coleoptera; family Coccinellidae; genus Harmonia; species Harmonia axyridis. The sequence continues at coordinate 22,964,966 of NC_059508.1, read as the reverse complement.
CATAGAAGGAAATAACAAACAAATGAAATCAACAACAGAAGTCAGTCGTGCATTTGTGGTTACAGCAGCAATTGACCTTACCACGTGGGAGATTATAGCTACCTGCGTGACATCCGAGTCCAAGAAAATCAACAATGTGGAATGGCCTACTTGGATAATTGTTGATTAAACAAAAAAAAAATAAGAACAGTCCCTTATACCAAAGTGGTTTCCTCAGACACGTGTGTCAAGCTTTCGTCCCTGTGCAATACGATGAAAAGTGTAAGAATGAGAAACATAGAAGGAAAAAACAAACAAATGAAATCAACAACAGAAGTCAGTCGTGCATTTGTGGTTACAGCAGCAATTGACATTACCACGTGGGAGATTCTAGCTACCTGCGTGACATCCGAGTCCAAGAAAATCAACAATGTGGAATGGCTTATTCGGATAATTGTTCATTAAACAAAAAGAAGGGAATAAGAACAGTTCCTTATACCAAAGTGGTTTCCTTAGACACGCGTGTCAAGCTTTCGTCCCTGTGCAATACGATGAAAAAAGTGTTAGAATGAGAAACATTGAAGAAAATAACAAACGAATGAAATCAACAACAGAAGTCAGTCGTGCATTTGTGGTTACAGCAGCAATTGACCTTACCACGTGGGAGATTGTAGCTACCTGCGTGACATCCGAGTCCAAGAAAATCAACAATTTGGAATGGCCTACTTGGATAATTGTTGATTAAACAAAAAAAAGTGGTTTCCTTAGACACGCGTGTCAAGCTTTCGTCCCTGTGCAATACGATGAAAAGTGTTAGAATGAGAAACATAGAAGGAAATAACAAACAAATGAAATCAACAACAGAAGTCAGTCGTGCATTTGTGGGTACAGCAGCAATTGACCTTACCACGTGGGAGATTATTGCTACCTGCGTGTCATCCGAGTCCAAGAAAATCAACAATGTGGAATGGCCCACTTGGATAATTGTTGATCAAACAAAAAAAAGGGAATAAGAACAGCCCCTTATACCAAAGTGGTTTCCTAAGACACGCGTGTCAAGCTTTCGTCCCTGTGCAATACGATGAAAAGTGTTAGAATGAGAAACATTGAAGAAAATAACAAACGAATGAAATCAACATTAGAAGTCAGTCGTGCATTTGTGGTTACAGCAGCAATTGACCTTACCACGTGGGAGATTATAGCTACCTGCGTGACATCCGAGTCCAAGAAAATCAACAATTTGGAATGGCCTACTTGGATAATTGTTGATTAAACAAAAAAAAGTGGTTTCCTTAGACACGCGTGTCAAGCTTTCGTCCCTGTGCAATACGATGAAAAGTGTTAGAATGAGAAACATAGAAGGAAATAACAAACAAATGAAATCAACAACAGAAGTCAGTCGTGCATTTGTGGGTACAGCAGCAATTGACCTTACCACGTGGGAGATTATAGCTACCTGCGTGTCATCCGAGTTCAAGAAAATCAACAATGTGGAATGGCTTACTTGGATAATTGTTGATTAAACAAAAAAAAAGGAATAAGAACAGTCCCTCATACCAAAGTGGTTTTCTCAGACATGTGTGTCAAGCTTTCGTCCCTGTGCAATACGATGAAAAGTGTTAGAATGAGAAACATAGAAGGAAATAACAAACAAATGAAATCAACAACAGAAGTCAGTCGTGCATTTGTGGTTACAGCAGCAATTGACCTTTCCACGTGGGAAATTATAGATAGCTGCGTGACATCCTAGTCCAAGAAAATCAACAATGTGGAATGGCTTACTTGGATACTTGTTCATCAAAAAGAAAAAAGGAAAGAAGAGCAGTCCCTCATACCAAAGTGGTTTCCTTAGACACGTGTGTCAAGCTTTCGTCACTGTGCAATACGATGAAAAGTGTTAGAATGAGAAACATTGAAGAAAATAACAAACGAATGAAATCAACAACAGAAGTCAGTCGTGCATTCGTGGTTACAGCAGCAATTGACCTTACCACGTGGGAGATAATAGCTACCTGCGTGACATCCGAGCCCAAGAAAATCAACAATGTGGAACGGCTTACTTGGATAATTGTTCATTAAACAAAAAGAAGGGAATAAGAACAGTTCCTTATACCAAAGTGGTTTCCTTAGACACGTGTTTCAAGCTTTCGTCCCTGTGCAATACGATGAAAAGTGTTAGAATGAGAAATATTGAAGGAAATAACAAACAAATGAAATCAACAACAGAAGTCAGTCGTGCATTTGTGGTTACAGCAGCAATTGACCTTACCACGTGGGAGATTATAGCTACCTGCGTGACATCCGAGTCCAAGAAAATCAACAATGTGGAATGGCTTACTTGGATAATTGTTGATTGAACAAAAAGAAGGGAATAAGAACAGTCCCTCATACCAAAGTGGTTTTCTTAGACACGTGTGTCAAGCTTTCGTCCCTGTGCAATACGATGAAAAGTGTTAGAATGAGAAACATTGAAGGAAATAACAAACAAATGAAATCAACAACAGAAGTCAGTCGTGCATTTGTGGTTTCAGCATTAATTGACCTTACCACGTGGGAGATTATAGCTACCTGCGTGACATCCGAGTCCAAGAAAATCAACAATGTGGAATGACTTACTTGGATAATTGATCATTATACAGAAAGAATGAAGTAAGAACAGTCCCTTATACGAATGTGGTTTCCATAGACAAGTGTGTCAAGCTTTCGTCCCTGTGCAATACGATGAAAAGTGTAAGAATGAGAAACATAGAAGGAAAAAACAAACAAATGAAATCAACAACAGAAGTCAGTCGTGCATTTGTGGTTACAGCAGCAATTGACATTACCACGTGGGAGATTCTAGCTACCTGCGTGACATCCGAGTCCAAGAAAATCAACAATGTGGAATGGCTTATTCGGATAATTGTTCATTAAACAAAAAGAAGGGAATAAGAACAGTCCCTTATACCAAAGTGGTTTCCTTAGACACGCGTGTCAAGCTTTCGTCCCTGTGCAATACGATGAAAAAAGTGTTAGAATGAGAAACATTGAAGAAAATAACAAACGAATGAAATCAACAACAGAAGTCAGTCGTGCATTTGTGGTTACAGCAGCAATTGACCTTACCACGTGGGAGATGATAGCTACCTGCGTGACATCCGAGTCCAAGAAAATCAACAATGTGGAATGGCCCACTTGGATAATTGTTGATCAAACAAAAAAAAGGGAATAAGAACAGTCCCTTATATCAAAGTGGTTTCCTAAGACACGCGTGTCAAGCTTTCGTCCCTGTGCAATACGATGAAAAGTGTTAGAATGAGAAACATTGAAGAAAATAACAAACGAATGAAATCAACATTAGAAGTCAGTCGTGCATTTGTGGTTACAGCAGCAATTGACCTTACCACGTGGGAGATTATAGCTACCTGCGTGACATCCGAGTCCAAGAAAATCAACAATTTGGAATGGCCTACTTGGATAATTGTTGATTAAACAAAAAAAAGTGGTTTCTTTAGACACGCGTGTCAAGCTTTCGTCCCTGTGCAATACGATGAAAAGTGTTAGAATGAGAAACATAGAAGGAAATAACAATCAAATGAAATCAACAACAGAAGTCAGTCGTGCATTTGTGGGTACAGCAGCAATTGACCTTACCACGTGGGAGATTATAGCTACCTGCGTGTCATCCGAGTTCAAGAAAATCAACAATGTGGAATGGCTTACTTGGATAATTGTTGATTAAACAAAAAAAAAGGAATAAGAACAGTCCCTCATACCAAAGTGGTTTTCTCAGACATGTGTGTCAAGCTTTCGTCCCTGTGCAATACGATGAAAAGTGTTAGAATGAGAAACATAGAAGGAAATAACAAACAAATGAAATCAACAACATAAGTCAGTCGTGCATTTGTGGTTACAGCAGCAATTGACCTTTCCACGTGGGAGATTATAGATAGCTGCGTGACATCCTAGTCCAAGTAAATCAACAATGTGGAATGGCTTACTTGGATACTTGTTCATCAAAAAGAAAAAAGGGAAGAAGAGCAGTCCCTCATACCAAAGTGGTTTCCCTAGACACGTGTGTCAAGCTTTCGTCCCTGTGCAATACGATGAAAAGTGTTAGAATGAGAAACATAGAAGGAAATAACAAACAAATAAAATCAACAACAGAAGTCAGTCGTGCATTTGTGGTTACAGCAGCAATTGACCTTTCCACGTGGGAGATTATATTGTTGATTTTCTTGGACTCGGATGTCACGCAGGTAGCTATCATCTCCCACGTGGTAAGGTCAATTGCTGCTGTAACCACAAATGCACGACTGACTTCTGTTGTTGATTTCATTCGTTTGTTATTTTCTTCAATGTTTCTCATTCTGACACTTTTTTCATCGTATTGCACAGGGACGAAAGCTTGACACGTGTGTCTAAGGAAACCACTTTGGTATAAGGGACTGTTCTTATTCCCTTCTTTTTGTTTAATGAACAATTATCCGAATAAGCCATTCCACATTGTTGATTTTCTTGGACTCGGATGTCACGCAGGTAGCTAGAATCTCCCACGTGGTAATGTCAATTGCTGCTGTAACCACAAATGCACGACTGACTTCTGTTGTTGATTTCATTTGTTAGTTTTTTCCTTCTATGTTTCTCATTCTTACACTTTTCATCGTATTGCACAGGGACGAAAGCTTGACACACGTGTCTAAGAAAACCACTTTGGTATGAGGGACTGTTCTTATTCCCTTCTTTTTGTTCAATCAACAATTATCCAAGTAAGCCATTCCACATTGTTGATTTTCTTGGACTCGGATGTCACGCAGGTAGCTATAAGCTCCCACGTGGTAAGGTCAATTGCTGCTGTAACCACATATGCACGACTGACTTCTGTTGTTGATTTCATTTGTTTGTTATTTCCTCCTATGTTTCTCATTCTAACACTTTTCATCGTATCGCACAGGGACGAAAGCTTGACACACGTGTCTAAGGGAACCACTTTGGTATAAGGGACTGTTCTTATTCCCTTCTTTTTGTTTAATGAACAATTATCCGAATAAGCCATTCCACATTGTTGATTTTCTTGGACTCGGATGTCACGCAGGTAGCTAGAATCTCCCACGTGGTAATGTCAATTGCTGCTGTAACCACAAATGCACGACTGACTTCTGTTGTTGATTTCATTTGTTTGTTTTTTCCTTCTATGTTTCTCATTCTTACACTTTTCATCGTATTGCACAGGGACGAAAGCTTGACACACGTGTCTAAGAAAACCACTTTGGTATGAGGGACTGTTCTTATTCCCTTCTTTTTGTTCAATCAACAATTATCCAAGTAGGCCATTCCACATTGTTGATTTTCTTGGACTCGGATGTCACGCAGGTAGCTATAATCTCCCACGTGGTAAGGTCAATTGCTGCTGTAACCACAAATGCACGACTGACTTCTGTTGTTGATTTCATTTGTTTGTTATTTCCTTCTATGTTTCTCATTCTAACACTTTTCATCGTATTGCACAGGGACGAAAGCTTGACACGCGTGTCTAAGGAAACCACTTTGGTATAAGGGACTGTTCTTATTCCCTTCGTTTTGTTCAATCAACAATTATCCAAGTAAGCCATTCCACATTGTTGATTTTCTTGGACACGAATGTCACGCAGGTAGCTATAATCTCCCACGTGGTAAGGTCAATTGCTGCTGTAACCACAAATGCACGACTGACTTCTGTTGTTGATTTCATTTGTTTGTTATTTCCTTCTATGTTTCTCATTCTAACACTTTTCATCGTATTGCACAGGGACGAAAGCTTGACACGCGTGTCTAAGGAAACCACTTTGGTATAAGGGACTGTTCTTATTCCCTTCGTTTTGTTTAATGAACAATTATCCAAGTAGGCCATTCCACATTGTTGATTTTCTTGGACTCGGATGTCACGCAGGTAGCTATAATCTCCCACGTGGTAAGGTCAATTGCTGCTGTAACCACAAATGCACGACTGACTTCTAATGTTGATTTCATTCGTTTGTTATTTTCTTCAATGTTTCTCATTCTAACACTTTTCATCGTATTGCACAGGGACGAAAGCTTGACACGCGTGTCTTAGGAAACCACTTTGGTATAAGGGACTGTTCTTATTCCCTTTTTTTTGTTTGATCAACAATTATCCAAGTGGGCCATTCCACATTGTTGATTTTCTTGGACTCGGATGTCACGCAGATAGCTATCATCTCCCAAGTGGTATGGTCAATTGCTGCTGTAACCACAAATGCACGACTGACTTCTGTTGTTGATTTCATTCGTTTGTTATTTTCTTCAATGTTTCTCATTCTAACACTTTTTTCATCGTATTGCACAGGGACGAAAGCTTGACACGCGTGTCTAAGGAAACCACTTTGGTATAAGGGACTGTTCTCATTCCCTTCTTTTTGTTTAATGAACAATTATCCGAATAAGCCATTCCACATTGTTGATTTTCTTGGACTCGGATGTCACGCAGGTAGCTAGAATCTCCCACGTGGTAATGTCAATTGCCGCTGTAACCACAAATGCACGACTGACTTCTGTTGTTGATTTCATTTGTTTGTTTTTTCCTTCTATGTTTCTCATTCTTACACTTTTCATCGTATTGCACAGGGACGAAAGCTTGACACACGTGTCTATGGAAACCACATTCGTATAAGGGACTGTTCTTACTTCATTCTTTCTGTATAATGATCAATTATCCAAGTAAGTCATTCCACATTGTTGATTTTCTTGGACTCGGATGTCACGCAGGTAGCTATAATCTCCCACGTGGTAAGGTCAATTGCTGCTGAAACCACAAATGCACGACTGACTTCTGTTGTTGATTTCATTTGTTTGTTATTTCCTTCAATGTTTCTCATTCTAACACTTTTCATCGTATTGCACAGGGACGAAAGCTTGACACGTGTCTAAGAAAACCACTTTTGTATGAGGGACTGTTCTTATTCCCTTCTTTTTGTTCAATCAACAATTATCCAAGTAAGCCATTCCACATTGTTGATTTTCTTGGACTCGGATGTCACGCCGGTAGCTATAATCTCCCACGTGGTAAGGTCAATTGCTGCTGTAACCACAAATGCACGACTGACTTCTGTTGTTGATTTCATTTGTTTGTTATTTCCTTTAATATTTCTCATTCTAACACTTTTCATCGTATTGCACAGGGACGAAAGCTTGAAACACGTGTCTAAGGAAACCACTTTGGTATAAGGAACTGTTCTTATTCCCTTCTTTTTGTTTAATGAACAATTATCCAAGTAAGCCGTTCCACATTGTTGATTTTCTTGGGCTCGGATGTCACGCAGGTAGCTATTATCTCCCACGTGGTAAGGTCAATTGCTGCTGTAACCACGAATGCACGACTGACTTCTGTTGTTGATTTCATTTGTTTGTTATTTCCTTCTATGTTTCTCATTCTAACACTTTTCATCGTATTGCACAGGGACGAAAGCTTGACACACATGTCTGAGAAAACCACTTTGGTATGTTCTTATTCCTTTTTTTTTGTTTAATCAACAATTATCCAAGTAAGCCATTCCACATTGATGATTTTCTTGGACTCGGATGTCAAGCAGGTAGCTATAATCTCCCACGTGGTAAGGTCAATTGCTGCTGTAATCACAAATGCACGACTGACTTCTGTTGTTGATTTGATTTGTTTGTTATTTCCTTCAATGTTTCTCATTCTAACACTTCTCATCGTATTGCACAGGGACGAAAGCTTGACACACGTGTCTATGGAAACCACATTGGTATAAGGGACTGTTCTTATTCCCTTCTTTCTGTATAATGATCAATTATCCAAGTAAGCCATTCCACATTGTTGATTTTCTTGGACTCGGATGACACGCAGGTAGCTATTATTTTTTACGTGGTAAGGTCAATTGCTGCTGTAACCACAAATGCACGACTGACTTCTGTTGTTGATTTCATTCGATTGTTATTTTCTTCAATGTTTCTCATTCTAACACTTTTCATCGTATTGCACAGGGACGAAAGCTTGACACGCGTGTCTAAGGAAACCACTTTGGTATAAGGGTCTGTTCTTATTCCCTTCTTTTTGTTTAATGAACAATTATCCAAGTAAGCCATTCCACATTGTTGATTTTCTTGGACTCGGATGTCACGCAGGTGGCTATAATCTCCCACGTGGTGAGGTCAATTGCTGCTGTAACCACAAATGCACGACTGACTTCTGTTGTTGATTTCATTCGTTTGTTATTTTCTTCAATGATTCTCATTCTAACACTTTTCATCGTATTGCACAGGGACGAAAGCTTGACACGCGTGTCTAGGGAAACCACTTTGGTATAAGGGACTGTTCTTATTCCCTTCTTTTTGTTTAATGAACAATTATCCAAGTAAGCAATTCCACATTGTTGATTTTCTTGGACTCGGATATCACGCCGGTAGCTATAATCTCCCACTTGGTAAGGTCAATTGCTGCTGTAACCACAAATGCACGACTGACTTCTGTTGTTGATTTCATTTGTTTGTTATTTCCTTTAATGTTTCTCATTCTAACACTTTTCATCGTATTGCACAGGGACGAAAGCATGACACGCGTGTCTAAGGAAACCACTTTGGTATAAGGGACTGTTCTTATTCCCTTCTTTTTGTTTAATGAACAATTATCCAAGTAAGCCGTTCCACATTGTTGATTTTCTTGGGCTCGGATGTCACGCAGGTAGCTGTAATCTCCCACGTGGTAAGGTCAATTGCTGCTGTAACCACGAATGCACGACTGACTTCTGTTGTTGATTTCATTCGTTTGTTATTTTCTTCAATGATTCTCATTCTAACACTTTTCATCGTATTGCACAGGGACGAAAGCTTGACACGCGTGTCTAAGGAAACCACTTTGGTATAAGGGACTGTTCTTATTCCCTTCTTTTTGTTTAATGAACAATTATCCAAGTAAGCCATTCCACATTGTTGATTTTCTTGGACTCGGATGTCACGCAGGTAGCTATAATCTCCCACGTGGTGAGGTCAATTGCTGCTGTAACCACAAATGCACGACTGACTTCTGTTGTTGATTTCATTCGTTTATTATTTTCTTCAATGATTCTCATTCTAACACTTTTCATCGTATTGCACAGGGACGAAAGCTTGACACGCGTGTCTAAGGAAACCACTTTGGTATAAGGGACTGTTCTTATTCCCTTCTTTTTGTTTAATGAACAATTATCCAAGTAAGCAATTCCACATTGTTGATTTTCTTGGACTGGGATGTCACGCAGGTAGCTATAATCTCCCACGTGGTGAGGTCAATTGCTGCTGTAACCAAAACTGGACGGCTGACTTCTGTTGTTGATTTCATTCGTTTGTTATTTCCTTCAATGTTTCTTACTCTAACACTTTTTGTCGTATTGCTGAGGGATGAAAGCTTGACACACGTGTCTAAGGAAACCACTTTGGTATAAAGGACTGTTCTTATTTCCTTTTTTTTGTTTAATCAACAATTATCCGAGTAGGCCATTCCACATTGTTGATTTTCTTGGACTCGGATGTCTCGCAGGTAGCTATAATCTCCCACGTGGTAAGGTCAATTGCTGCTGTAACCACAAATGCACGACTGACTTCTGTTGTTGATTTCATTTGTTTGTTATTTCCTTCTATGTTTCTCATTCTAACACTTTTCATCGTATTGCACAGGGACGAAAGCTTGACACGCGTGTCTAAAGAAACCACTTTGGTATAAGGGACTGTTCTTATTCCCTTCTTTTTGTTTAATGAACAATTATCCAAGTAAGCCATTCCACATTGTTGATTTTCTTGGACTCGGATGTCACGCAGGTAGCTATAATCTCCCACGTGGTAAGGTCAATTGCTGCTGTAACCACAAATGCACGACTGACTTCGGTTGTTGATTTCATTTGTTTGTTATTTCATTCTATGTTTCTCATTCTAACACTTTTCATCGTATTGCACAGGGACGAAAGCTTGACACGCGTGTCTAAGGAAACCACTTTGGTATAAGGGTCTGTTCTTATTCCCTTCTTTTTGTTTAATGAACAATTATCCAAGTAAGCCATTCCACATTGTTGATTTTCTTGGACTCGGATGTCACGCAGGTGGCTATAATCTCCCACGTGGTGAGGTCAATTGCTGCTGTAACCACAAATGCACGACTGACTTCTATTGTTGATTTCATTCGTTTGTTATTTTCTTCAATGATTCTCATTCTAACACTTTTCATCGTATTGCACAGGGACGAAAGCTTGACACGCGTGTCTAGGGAAACCACTTTGGTATAAGGGACTGTTCTTATTCCCTTCTTTTTGTTTAATGAACAATTATCCAAGTAAGCAATTCCACATTGTTGATTTTCTTGGACTCGGATATCACGCCGGTAGCTATAATCTCCCACTTGGTAAGGTCAATTGCTGCTGTAACCACAAATGCACGACTGACTTCTGTTGTTGATTTCATTTGTTTGTTATTTCCTTTAATGTTTCTCATTCTAACACTTTTCATCGTATTGCACAGGGACGAAAGCATGACACGCGTGTCTAAGGAAACCACTTTGGTATAAGGGACTGTTCTTATTCCCTTCTTTTTGTTTAATGAACAATTATCCAAGTAAGCCGTTCCACATTGTTGATTTTCTTGGGCTCGGATGTCACGCAGGTAGCTGTAATCTCCCACGTGGTAAGGTCAATTGCTGCTGTAACCACGAATGCACGACTGACTTCTGTTGTTGATTTCATTCGTTTGTTATTTTCTTCAATGATTCTCATTCTAACACTTTTCATCGTATTGCACAGGGACGAAAGCTTGACACGCGTGTCTAAGGAAACCACTTTGGTATAAGGGACTGTTCTTATTCCCTTCTTTTTGTTTAATGAACAATTATCCAAGTAAGCCATTCCACATTGTTGATTTTCTTGGACTCGGATGTCACGCAGGTAGCTATAATCTCCCACGTGGTGAGGTCAATTGCTGCTGTAACCACAAATGCACGACTGACTTCTGTTGTTGATTTCATTCGTTTATTATTTTCTTCAATGATTCTCATTCTAACACTTTTCATCGTATTGCACAGGGACGAAAGCTTGACACGCGTGTCTAAGGAAACCACTTTGGTATAAGGGACTGTTCTTATTCCCTTCTTTTTGTTTAATGAACAATTATCCAAGTAAGCAATTCCACATTGTTGATTTTCTTGGACTGGGATGTCACGCAGGTAGCTATAATCTCCCACGTGGTGAGGTCAATTGCTGCTGTAACCAAAACTGGACGGCTGACTTCTGTTGTTGATTTCATTCGTTTGTTATTTCCTTCAATGTTTCTTACTCTAACACTTTCTGTCGTATTGCTGAGGGATGAAAGCTTGACACACGTGTCTAAGGAAACCACTTTGGTATAAAGGACTGTTCTTATTTCCTTTTTTTTGTTTAATCAACAATTATCCGAGTAGGCCATTCCACATTGTTGATTTTCTTGGACTCGGATGTCTCGCAGGTAGCTATAATCTCCCACGTGGTAAGGTCAATTGCTGCTGTAACCACAAATGCACGACTGACTTCGGTTGTTGATTTCATTTGTTTGTTATTTCATTCTATGTTTCTCATTCTAACACTTTTCATCGTATTGCACAGGGACGAAAGCTTGACACACGTGTCTAAGGAAACCACTTTGGTAAAAGGGAATGTTCATATTCCCTTTCTTTTTGTTTAATGAACAATTATCCAAGTAAGCCATTCCACATTGTTGATTTTCTTGGACTCGGATGACACGCGGGTAGCTATAATCTCCCACGTGGTAAGGTCAATTGCTGCTGTAACCACAATTGGACGGCTGACTTCTGTTGTTGATTTCATTTGTTTGTTATTTCCTTCAATGTTTCTCATTCTAACACTTCTCATCGTATTGCACAGGGACGAAAGCTTGACACACGTGTCTAAGGAAACCACTTTGGTATAAGGGACTGTTCTTACTTCATTCTTTCTGTATAATGATCAATTATCCAAGTAAGTCATTCCACATTGTTGATTTTCTTGGACTCGGATGTCACGCAGGTAGCTATAATCTGTAACGTGGTAAGGTCAATTGCTGCTGTAACCACAAATGCACGACTGACTTCTGTTGTTGATTTCATTCGTTTGTTATTTTCTTCAGTGTTTTTCATTCTAACACTTTTCATCGTATTGCACAGGGACGAAAGCTTGACACACGTGTCTATGGAAACCACATTGGTATAAGGGACTGTTCTTACTTCATTCTTTCTGTATAATGATCTATTATCCAAGTAAGCCATTCCACATTGTTGATTTTCTTGGACTCGGATGTCACGCAGGTAGCTATAATCTATCACGTGGTAAGGTCAATTGCTGCTGTAATCACAAATGCACGACTGACTTCTGTTGTTGATTTGATTCGTTTGTTATTTTCTTCAATGTTTCTCATTCTAACACTTTTCATCGTATTGCACAGGGACGAAAGCTTGACACACGTGTCTATGGAAACCACATTGGTATAAGGGACTGTTCTTACTTCATTCTTTCTGTATAATGATCAATTATCCAAGTAAGCCATTCCACATTGTTGATTTTCTTGGACTCGGATGTCACGCAGGTAGCTATAATCTCCCACGTGGTAAGGTCAATTGCTGCTGTAACCACAAATGCACGACTGACTTCTGTTGTTGATTTCATTCGTTTGTTATTTTCTTCAATGTTTCTCATTCTAACACTTTTCATCGTATTGCACAGGGATGAAAGCTTGACATGCGTGTCTAAGGAAACCACTTTGGTATAAGGGTCTGTTCTTATTCCCTTCTTTTTGTTTAATGAACAATTATCCAAGTAAGCCATTCCACATTGTTGATTTTCTTGGACTCGGATGTCACGCAGGTAGCTATAATCTTTAACGTGGTAAGGTCAATTGCTGCTGTAACCACAAATGCACGACTGACTTCTGTTGTTGATTTCATTCGTTTGTTATTTTCTTCAATGTTTGTCATTCTAACACTTTTCATCGTATTGCACAGGGACGAAAGCTTGACACGCGTGTCTAAGGAAACCACTTCGGTATAAGGGACTGTTCTTATTCCCTTCTTTTTGTTTAATGAACAATTATCCAAGTAAGCCATTCCACATTGTTGATTTTCTTGGGCTCGGATGTCACGCAGGTAGCTATAATCTCCCATGTGGTGAGGTCAATTGCTGCTGTATCCACAAATGCACGACTGACTTCTGTTGTTGATTTCATTCGTTTGTTATTTCCTTCAATGTTTCTCATTCTAACACTTCTCATCGTATTGCACAGGGACGAAAGCTTGACACACGTGTCTAAGGAAACCACATTGGTATAAGGGACTGTTCTTATTCCCTTCTTTCTGTATGATGATCAATTATCCAAGTAAGCCATTCCACATTATTGATTTTCTTGGACTCGGATGACACGCAGGTAGCTATAATCTTTAACGTGGTAAGGTCAATTGCTGCTGTAACCACAAATGCACGACTGACTTCTGTTGTTGATTTCATTCGTTTGTTATTTTCTTCAATGATTCTCATTTTAACACTTGGATAATTGTTCATTAAACAAAAAGAAGGGAATAAGAACAGTCCCTTATACCAAAGTGGTTTCCTTAGACACCTGTGTCAAGCTTTCGTTCCTGTGCAATACGATGAAAAGTGTTAGAATGAGAAACATAGAAGGAAATAACAAACAAATGAAATCAACAACAGAAGTCAGTCGTGCATTTGTGGTTACAGCAGCAATTGACCTTACCACGTGGGAGATTATAGCTACCTGCGTGACATCCGAGTCCAAGAAAATCAACAATGTGGAATGGCTTACTTGGATAATTGTTCATTAAACAAAACGAAGGGAATAAGAACAGTCCCTTATACCAAAGTGGTTTCCTTAGACACGCGTGTCAAGCTTTCGTCCCTGTGCAATACGATGAAAAGTGTTAGAATGAGAAACATAGAAGGAAATAACAAACAAATGAAATCAACAACAGAAGTCAGTCGTGCATTTATGGTTACAGCAGCAATTGACCTTACCACGTGGGAGATTATAGCTACCTGCGTGACATTCGTGTCCAAGAAAATCAACAATGTGGAATGGCTTACTTGGATAATTGTTGATTGAACAAAACGAAGGGAATAAGAACAGTCCCTTATACCAAAGTGGTTTCCTTAGACACGCGTGTCAAGCTTTCGTCCCTGTGCAATACGATGAAAAGTGTTAGAATGAGAAACATGGAAGGAAATAACAAACAAATGAAATCAACAACAGAAGTCAGTCGTGCATTTGTGGTTACAGCAGCAATTGACCTTACCACGTGGGAGATTATAGCTACCTGCGTGACATCCGAGTCCAAGAAAATCAACAATGTGGAATGGCCTACTTGGATAATTGTTGATTAAACAAAAAAAAAATAAGAACAGTCCCTTATACCAAAGTGGTTTCCTTAGACACGTGTGTCAAGCTTTCGTCCCTGTGCGATACGATGAAAAGTGTTAGAATGAGAAACATAGAAGGAAATAACAAACAAATGAAATCAACAACAGAAGTCAGTCGTGCATTTGTGGTTACAGCAGCAATTGACCTTACCACGTGGGAGCTTATAGCTACCTGCGTGACATCCGAGTTCAAGAAAATCAACAATGTGGAATGGCTTACTTGGATAATTGTTGATTGAACAAAAAGAAGGGAATAAGAACAGTCCCTCATACCAAAGTGGTTTTCTTAGACACGTGTGTCAAGCTTTCGTCCCTGTGCAATACGATGAAAAGTGTTAGAATGAGAAACATTGAAGGAAATAACAAACAAATGAAATCAACAACAGAAGTCAGTCGTGCATTTGTGGTTTCAGCATTAATTGACCTTACCACGTGGGAGATTATACCTACCTGCGTGACATCCGAGTCCAAGAAAATCAACAATGTGGAATGACTTACTTGGATAATTGATCATTATACAGAAAGAATGAAGTAAGAACAGTCCCTTATACGAATGTGGTTTCCATAGACACGTGTGTCAAGCTTTCGTCCCTGTGCAATACGATGAAAAGTGTAAGAATGAGAAACATAGAAGGAAATAACAAACAAATGAAATCAACAACAGAAGTCAGTCGTGCATTTATGGTTACAGCAGCAATTGACATTACCACGTGGGAGATTCTAGCTACCTGCGTGACATCCGAGTCCAAGAAAATCAACAATGTGGAATGGCTTATTCGGATAATTGTTCATTAAACAAAAAGAAGGGAATAAGAACAGTCCCTTATACCAAAGTGGTTTCCTTAGACACGCGTGTCAAGCTTTCGTCCCTGTGCAATACGATGAAAAAAGTGTTAGAATGAGAAACATAGAAGGAAATAACAAACAAATGAAATCAACAACAGAAGTCAGTCGTGCATTTGTGGTTACAGCAGCAATTGACCTTACCACGTGGGAGCTTATAGCTACCTGCGTGACATCCGAGTTCAAGAAAATCAACAATGTGGAATGGCTTACTTGGATAATTGTTGATTGAACAAAAAGAAGGGAATAAGAACAGTCCCTCATACCAAAGTGGTTTTCTTAGACACGTGTGTCAAGCTTTCGTCCCTGTGCAATACGATGAAAAGTGTTAGAATGAGAAACATTGAAGGAAATAACAAACAAATGAAATCAACAACAGAAGTCAGTCGTGCATTTGTGGTTTCAGCATTAATTGACCTTACCACGTGGGAGATTATAGCTACCTGCGTGACATCCGAGTCCAAGAAAATCAACAATGTGGAATGACTTACTTGGATAATTGATCATTATACAGAAAGAATGAAGTAAGAACAGTCCCTTATACGAATGTGGTTTCCATAGACACGTGTGTCAAGCTTTCGTCCCTGTGCAATAAGATGAAAAGTGTAAGAATGAGAAACATAGAAGGAAATAACAAACAAATGAAATCAACAACAGAAGTCAGTCGTGCATTTATGGTTACAGCAGCAATTGACATTACCACGTGGGAGATTCTAGCTACCTGCGTGACATCCGAGTCCAAGAAAATCAACAATGTGGAATGGCTTATTCGGATAATTGTTCATCAAACAAAAAGAAGGGAATAAGAACAGTCCCTTATACCAAAGTGGTTTCCTTAGACACGCGTGTCAAGCTTTCGTCCCTGTGCAATACGATGAAAAAAGTGTTAGAATGAGAAACATTGAAGAAAATAACAAACGAATGAAATCAACAACAGAAGTCAGTCGTGCATTTGTGGTTACAGCAGCAATTGACCTTACCACGTGGGAGATGATAGCTACCTGCGTGACATCCGAGTCCAAGAAAATCAACAATGTGGAATGGCCCACTTGGATAATTGTTGATCAAACAAAAAAAAGGGAATAAGAACAGTCCCTTATACCAAAGTGGTTTCCTAAGACACGCGTGTCAAGCTTTCGTCCCTGTGCAATACGATGAAAAGTGTTAGAATGAGAAACATTGAAGAAAATAACAAACGAATGAAATCAACATTAGAAGTCAGTCGTGCATTTGTGGTTACAGCAGCAATTGACCTTACCACGTGGGAGATTATAGCTACCTGCGTGACATCCGAGTCCAAGAAAATCAACAATTTGGAATGGCCTACTTGGATAATTGTTGATTAAACAAAAAAAAGTGGTTTCCTTAGACACGCGTGTCAAGCTTTCGTCCCTGTGCAATACGATGAAAAGTGTTAGAATGAGAAACATAGAAGGAAATAACAAACAAATGAAATCAACAACAGAAGTCAGTCGTGCATTTGTGGGTACAGCAGCAATTGACCTTACCACGTGGAAGATTATAGCTACCTGCGTGTCATCCGAGTTCAAGAAAATCAACAATGTGGAATGGCTTACTTGGGTAATTGTTGATTAAACAAAAAAAAGGAATAAGAACAGTCCCTCATACCAAAGTGGTTTTCTCAGACATGTGTGTCAAGCTTACGTCCCTGTGCAATACGATGAAAAGTGTTAGAATGAGAAACATAGAAGGAAATAACAAACAAATGAAATCAACAACAGAAGTCAGTCGTGCATTTGTGGTTACAGCAGCAATTGACCTTTCCACGTGGGAAATTATAGATAGCTGCGTGACATCCTAGTCCAAGAAAATCAACAATGTGGAATGGCTTACTTGGATAATTGTTGATTGAACAAAAAGAAGGGAATAAGAACAGTCCCTCATACAAAAGTGGTTTTCTTAGACACGTGTCAAGCTTTCGTCCCTGTGCAATACGATGAAAAGTGTTAGAATGAGAAACATTGAAGGAAATAACAAACAAATGAAATCAACAACAGAAGTCAGTCGTGCATTTGTGGTTTCAGCAGCAATTGACCTTACCACGATGGGACCTGCGTGACATCCGAGTCCAAGAAAATCAACAATGTGGAATGACTTACTTGGATAATTGATCATTATACAGAAAGAATGAAGTAAGAACAGTCCCTTATACGAATGTGGTTTCCTTAGACACGCGTGTCAAGCTTTCGTCCCTGTGCAATACGATGAAAAGTGTTAGAATGAGAAACATAGAAGGAAATAACAAACAAATTAAATCAACAACAGAAGTCAGTCGTGCATTTGTGGTTACAGCAGCAATTGACCTTACCACGTGGGAGATTATAGCTACCTGCGTGACATTCGTGTCCTAGAAAATCAACAATGTGGAATGGCTTACTTGGATAATTGTTGATTGAACAAAACGAAGGGAATAAGAACAGTCCCTTATACCAAAGTGGTTTCCTTAGACACGCGTGTCAAGCTTTCGTCCCTGTGCAATACGTTGAAAAGTGTTAGAATGAGAAACATAGAAGGAAATAACAAACGAATGAAATCAACAACAGAAGTCAGTCGTGCATTTGTGGTTACAGCAGCAATTGACCTTACCACGTGGGAGATTATAGCTACCTGCGTGACATCCGAGTCCAAGAAAATCAACAATGTGGAATGGCCTACTTGGTTAATTGTTGATTAAACAAAAAAAAAAAAAGAACAGTCCCTTATACCAAAGTGGTTTCCTTAGACACGTGTGTCAAGCTTTCGTCCCTGTGCGATACGATGAAAAGTGTTAGAATGAGAAACATAGAAGGAAATAACAAACAAATGAAATCAACAACAGAAGTCAGTCGTGCATTTGTGGTTACAGCAGCAATTGACCTTACCACGTGGGAGCTTATAGCTACCTGCGTGACATCCGAGTCCAAGAAAATCAACAATGTGGAATGGCTTACTTGGATAATTGTTGATTGAACAAAAAGAAGGGAATAAGAACAGTCCCTCATACCATAGTGGTTTTCTTAGACACGTGTGTCAAGCTTTCGTCCCTGTGCAATACGATGAAAAGTGTTAGAATGAGAAACATTGAAGGAAATAACAAACAAATGAAATCAACAACAGAAGTCAGTCGTGCATTTGTGGTTTCAGCATTAATTGACCTTACCACGTGGGAGATTATAGCTACCTGCGTGACATCCGAGTCCAAGAAAATCAACAATGTGGAATGACTTACTTGAATAATTGATCATTATACAGAAAGAATGAAGTAAGAACAGTCCCTTATACGAATGTGGTTTCCATAGACACGTGTGTCAAGCTTTCGTCCCTGTGCAATACGATGAAAAGTGTAAGAATGAGAAACATAGAAGGAAAAAACAAACAAATGAAATCAACAACAGAAGTCAGTCGTGCATTTGTGGTTACAGCAGCAATTGACATTACCACGTGGGAGATTCTAGCTACCTGCGTGACATCCGAGTCCAAGAAAATCAACAATGTGGAATGGCTTATTCGGATAATTGTTCATTAAACAAAAAGAAGGGAATAAGAACAGTCCCTTATACCAAAGTGGTTTCCTTAGACACGCGTGTCAAGCTTTCGTCCCTGTGCAATACGATGAAAAAAGTGTTAGAATGAGAAACATTGAAGAAAATAACAAACGAATGAAATCAACAACAGAAGTCAGTCGTGCATTTGTGGTTACAGCAGCAATTGACCTTACCACGTGGGAGATGATAGCTACCTGCGTGACATCCGAGTCCAAGAAAATCAACAATGTGGAATGGCCCACTTGGATAATTGTTGATCAAACAAAAAAAAGGGAATAAGAACAGTCCCTTATACCAAAGTGGTTTCCTAAGACACGCGTGTCAAGCATTCGTCCCTGTGCAATACGATGAAAAGTGTTAGAATGAGAAACATTGAAGAAAATAACAAACGAATGAAATCAACATTAGAAGTCAGTCGTGCATTTGTGGTTACAGCAGCAATTGACCTTACCACGTGGGAGATTATAGCTACCTGCGTGTCATCCGAGTTCAAGAAAATCAACAATGTGGAATGGCTTACTTGGATAATTGTTGATTAAACAAAAAAAAGGAATAAGAACAGTCCCTCATACCAAAGTGGTTTTCTCAGACATGTGTGTCAAGCTTTCGTCCCTGTGCAATACGATGAAAAGTGTTAGAATGAGAATCATTGAAGGAAATAACAAACAAATGAAATCAACAACAGAAGTCAGTCGTGCATTTGTGGTTTCAGCATTAATTGACCTTACCACGTGGGAGATTATAGCTACCTGCGTGACATCCGAGTCCAAGAAAATCAACAATGTGGAATGACTTACTTGGATAATTGATCATTATACAGAAAGAATGAAGTAAGAACAGTCCCTTATACGAATGTGGTTTCCATAGACAAGTGTGTCAAGCTTTCGTCCCTGTGCAATACGATGAAAAGTGTAAGAATGAGAAACATAGAAGGAAAAAACAAACAAATGAAATCAACAACAGAAGTCAAACGTGCATTTGTGGTTACAGCAGCAATTGACATTACCACGTGGGAGATTCTAGCTACCTGCGTGACATCCGAGTCCAAGAAAATCAACAATGTGGAATGGCTTATTCGGATAATTGTTCATTAAACAAAAAGAAGGGAATAAGAACAGTCCCTTATACCAAAGTGGTTTCCTTAGACACGCGTGTCAAGCTTTCGTCCCTGTGCAATACGATGAAAAAAGTGTTAGAATGAGAAACATTGAAGAAAATAACAAACGAATGAAATCAACAACAGAAGTCAGTCGTGCATTTGTGGTTACAGCAGCAATTGACCTTACCACGTGGGAGATGATAGCTACCTGCGTGACATCCGAGTCCAAGAAAATCAACAATGTGGAATGGCCCACTTGGATAATTGTTGATCAAACAAAAAAAAGGGAATAAGAACAGTCCCTTATATCAAAGTGGTTTCCTAAGACACGCGTGTCAAGCTTTCGTCCCTGTGCAATACGATGAAAAGTGTTAGAATGAGAATCATTGAAGGAAATAACAAACAAATGAAATCAACAACAGAAGTCAGTCGTGCATTTGTGGTTTCAGCATTAATTGACCTTACCACGTGGGAGATTATAGCTACCTGCGTGACATCCGAGTCCAAGAAAATCAACAATGTGGAATGGCTTACTTGGATAATTGTTGATTAAACAAAAAAAAGTGGTTTCCTTAGACACGCGTGTCAAGCTTTCGTCCCTGTGCAATACGATGAAAAGTGTTAGAATGAGAAACATAGAAGGAAATAACAAACAAATGAAATCAACAACAGAAGTCAGTCGTGCATTTGTGGGTACAGCAGCAATTGACCTTACCACGTGGGAGATTATAGCTACCTGCGTGTCATCCGAGTTCAAGAAAATCAACAATGTGGAATGGCTTACTTGGATAATTGTTGATTAAACAAAAAAAAAAAGGATAAGAACAGTCCCTCATACCAAAGTGGTTTTCTCAGACATGTGTGTCAAGCTTTCGTCCCTGTGCAATACGATGAAAAGTGTTAGAATGAGAATCATTGAAGGAAATAACAAACAAATGAAATCAACAACAGAAGTCAGTCGTGCATTTGTGGTTTCAGCATTAATTGACCTTACCACGTGGGAGATTATAGCTACCTGCGTGACATCCGAGTCCAAGAAAATCAACAATGTGGAACGACTTACTTGGATAATTGATCATTATACAGAAAGAATGAAGTAAGAACAGTCCCTTATACGAATGTGGTTTCCATAGACAAGTGTGTCAAGCTTTCGTCCCTGTGCAATACGATGAAAAGTGTAAGAATGAGAAACATAGAAGGAAAAAACAAACAAATGAAATCAACAACAGAAGTCAAACGTGCATTTGTGGTTACAGCAGCAATTGACCTTACCACGTGGGAGATTATAGCTACCTGCGTGACATCCGAGTCCAAGAAAATCAACAATTTGGAATGGCCTACTTGGATAATTGTTGATTAAACAAAAAAAAGTGGTTTCTTTAGACACGCGTGTCAAGCTTTCGTCCCTGTGCAATACGATGAAAAGTGTTAGAATGAGAAACATAGAAGGAAATAACAAACAAATGAAATCAACAACAGAAGTCAGTCGTGCATTTGTGGGTACAGCAGCAATTGACCTTACCACGTGGGAGATTATAGCTACCTGCGTGTCATCCGAGTTCAAGAAAATCAACAATGTGGAATGGCTTACTTGGATAATTGTTGATTAAACAAAAAAAAAGGAATAAGAACAGTCCCTCATACCAAAGTGGTTTTCTCAGACATGTGTGTCAAGCTTTCGTCCCTGTGCAATACGATGAAAAGTGTTAGAATGAGAAACATAGAAGGAAATAACAAACAAATGAAATCAACAACAGAAGTCAGTCGTGCATTTGTGGTTACAGCAGCAATTGACCTTTCCACGTGGGAGATTATAGATAGCTGCGTGACATCCTAGTCGAAGTAAATCAACAATGTGGAATGGCTTACTTGGATACTTGTTCATCAAAAAGAAAAAAGGGAAGAAGAGCAGTCCCTCATACCAAAGTGGTTTCCCTAGACACGTGTGTCAAGCTTTCGTCACTGTGCAATACGATGAAAAGTGTTAGAATGAGAAACATTGAAGAAAATAACAAACGAATGAAATCAACAACAGAAGTCAGTCGTGCATTCGTGGTTACAGCAGCAATTGACCTTACCACGTGGGAGATAATAGCTACCTGCGTGACATCCGAGCCCAAGAAAATCAACAATGTGGAACGGCTTACTTGGATAATTGTTCATTAAACAAAAGGAAGGGAATAAGAACAGTTCCTTATACCAAAGTGGTTTCCTTAGACACGTGTTTCAAGCTTTCGTCCCTGTGCAATACGATGAAAAGTGTTAGAATGAGAAACATAGAAGGAAATAACAAACAAATAAAATCAACAACAGAAGTCAGTCGTGCATTTGTGGTTACAGCAGCAATTGACCTTTCCACATTGTTGATTTTCTTGGACTCGGATGTCACGCAGGTAGCTATAATCTCCCACGTGGTAAGGTCAATTGCTGCTGTAACCACAAATGCACGACTGACTTCTGTTGTTGATTTCATTCGTTTGTTATTTTCTTCAATGTTTCTCATTCTGACACTTTTTTCATCGTATTGCACAGGGACGAAAGCTTGACACGCGTGTCTAAGGAAACCACTTTGGTATAAGGGACTGTTCTTATTTCCTTCTTTTTGTTTAATGAACAATTATCCGAATAAGCCATTCCACATTGTTGATTTTCTTGGACTCGGATGTCACGCAGGTAGCTAGAATCTCCCACGTGGTAATGTCAATTGCTGCTGTAACCACAAATGCACGACTGACTTCTGTTGTTGATTTCATTTGTTTGTTTTTTCCTTCTATGTTTCTCATTCTTACACTTTTCATCGTATTGCACAGGGACGAAAGCTTGACACACGTGTCTATGGAAACCACATTCGTATAAGGGACTGTTCTTACTTCATTCTTTCTGTATAATGATCAATTATCCAAGTAAGTCATTCCACATTGTTGATTTTCTTGGACTCGGATGTCACGCAGGTAGCTATAATCTCCCACGTGGTAAGATCAATTAATGCTGAAACCACAAATGCACGACTGACTTCTGTTGTTGATTTCATTTGTTTGTTATTTCCTTCAATGTTTCTCATTCTAACACTTCTCATCGTATTGCACAGGGACGAAAGCTTGACACACGTGTCTAAGAAAACCACTTTGGTATAAGGGACTGTTCTTATTCCCTTCTTTTTGTTCAATCAACAATTATCCAAGTAAGCCATTCCACATTGTTGATTTTCTTGGACTCGGATGTCACGCAGGTAGCTATAAGCTCCCACGTGGTAAGGTCAATTGCTGCTGTAACCACATATGCACGACTGACTTCTGTTGTTGATTTCATTTGTTTGTTATTTCCTCCTATGTTTCTCATTCTAACACTTTTCATCGTATCGCACAGGGACGAAAGCTTGACACACGTGTCTAAGGGAACCACTTTGGTATAAGGGACTGTTCTTATTTTTTTTTTTGTTTAATCAACAATTATCCAAGTAGGCCATTCCACATTGTTGATTTTCTTGGACTCGGATGTCACGCAGGTAGCTATAATCTCCCTCGTGGTAAGGTCAATTGCTGCTGTAACCACAAATGCACGACTGACTTCTGTTGTTGATTTCATTTGTTTGTTATTTCCTTCTATGTTTCTCATTCTAACACTTTTCATCGTATTGCACAGGGACGAAAGCTTGACACGCGTGTCTAAGGAAACCACTTTGGTATAAGGGACTGTTCTTATTCCCTTCGTTTTGTTCAATCAACAATTATCCAAGTAAGCCATTCCACATTGTTGATTTTCTTGGACACGAATGTCACGCAGGTAGCTATAATCTCCCACGTGGTAAGGTCAATTGCTGCTGTAACCACAAATGCACGACTGACTTCTGTTGTTGATTTGATTTGTTTGTTATTTCCTTCTATGTTTCTCATTCTAACACTTTTCATCGTATTGCACAGGGACGAAAGCTTGACACGCGTGTCTAAGGAAACCACTTTGGTATAAGGGACTGTTCTTATTCCCTTCGTTTTGTTTAATGAACAATTATCCAAGTAGGCCATTCCACATTGTTGATTTTCTTGGACTCGGATGTCACGCAGGTAGCTATAATCTCCCACGTGGTAAGGTCAATTGCTGCTGTAACCACAAATGCACGACTGACGTCTAATGTTGATTTCATTCGTTTGTTATTTTCTTCAATGTTTCTCATTCTAACACTTTTCATCGTATTGCACAGGGACGAAAGCTTGACACGCGTGTCTTAGGAAACCACTTTGGTATAAGGGACTGTTCTTATTCCCTTTTTTTTTGTTTGATCAACAATTATCCAAGTGGGCCATTCCACATTGTTGATTTTCTTGGACTCGGATATCACGCCGGTAGCTATAATCTCCCACGTGGTAAGGTCAATTGCTGCTGTAACCACAAATGCACGACTGACTTCTGTTGTTGATTTCATTTTTTTGTTATTTCCTTTAATGTTTCTCATTCTAACACTTTTCATCGTATTGCACAGGGACGAAAGCATGACACGCGTGTCTAAGGAAACCACTTTGGTATAAGGGACTGTTCTTATTCCCTTCTTTTTGTTTAATGAACAATTATCCAAGTAAGCCGTTCCACATTGTTGATTTTCTTGGGCTCGGATGTCACGCAGGTAGCTGTAATCTCCCACGTGGTAAGGTCAATTGCTGCTGTAACCACGAATGCACGACTGTTTTCTGTTGTTGATTTCATTCGTTTGTTATTTTCTTCAATGATTCTCATTCTAACACTTTTCATCGTATTGCACAGGGACGAAAGCTTGACACGCGTGTCTAAGGAAACCACTTTGGTATAAGGGACTGTTCTTATTCCCTTCTTTTTGTTTAATGAACAATTATCCAAGTAAGCCATTCCACATTGTTGATTTTCTTGGACTCGGATGTCACGCAGGTAGCTATAATCTCCCACGTGGTGAGGTCAATTGCTGCTGTAACCACAAATGCACGACTGACTTCTGTTGTTGATTTCATTCGTTTGTTATTTTCTTCAATGTTTCTCATTCTAACACTTTCAATCGTAATGCACAGGGACGAAAGCTTGACACACGTGTCTATGGAAACCACATTGGTATAAGGGACTGTTCTTACTTCATTCTTTCTGTATAATGATCAATTATCCAAGTAAGCCATTCCACATTGTTGATTTTCTTGGACTCGGATGTCAAGCAGGTAGCTATAATCTCCCACGTGGTAAGGTCAATTGCTGCTGTAATCACAAATGCACGACTGACTTCTGTTGTTGATTTGATTTGTTTGTTATTTCCTTCAATGTTTCTCATTCTAACACTTCTCATCGTATTGCACAGGGACGAAAGCTTGACACACGTGTCTATGGAAACCACATTGGTATAAGGGACTGTTCTTATTCCCTTCTTTCTGTATAATGATCAATTATCCAAGTAAGCCATTCCACATTGTTGATTTTCTTGGACTCGGATGACACGCAGGTAGCTATTATTTTTTACGTGGTAAGGTCAATTGCTGCTGTAACCACAAATGCACGACTGACTTCTGTTGTTGATTTCATTCGTTTGTTATTTTCTTCAATGTTTCTCATTCTAACACTTTTCATCGTATTGCACAGGGACGAAAGCTTGACACGCGTGTCTAAGGAAACCACTTTGGTATAAGGGTCTGTTCTTATTCCCTTCTTTTTGTTTAATGAACAATTATCCAAGTAAGCCATTCCACATTGTTGATTTTCTTGGACTCGGATGTCAGGCAGGTAGCTATAATCTCCCACGTGGTGAGGTCAATTGCTGCTGTAACCACAAATGCACGACTGACTTCTATTGTTGATTTCATTCGTTTGTTATTTTCTTCAATGATTCTCATTCTAACACTTTTCATCGTATTGCACAGGGACGAAAGCTTGACACGCGTGTCTAGGGAAACCACTTTGGTATAAGGGACTGTTCTTATTCCCTTCTTTTTGTTTAATGAACAATTATCCAAGTAAGCAATTCCACATTGTTGATTTTCTTGGACTCGGATATCACGCCGGTAGCTATAATCTCCCACTTGGTGAGGTCAATTGCTGCTGTAACCACAAATGCACGACTGACTTCTGTTGTTGATTTCATTTGTTTGTTATTTCCTTTAATGTTTCTCATTCTAACACTTTTCATCGTATTGCACAGGGACGAAAGCATGACACGCGTGTCTAAGGAAACCACTTTGGTATAAGGGACTGTTCTTATTCCCTTCTTTTTGTTTAATGAACAATTATCCAAGTAAGCCGTTCCACATTGTTGATTTTCTTGGGCTCGGATGTCACGCAGGTAGCTGTAATCTCCCACGTGGTAAGGTCAATTGCTGCTGTAACCACGAATGCACGACTGACTTCTGTTGTTGATTTCATTCGTTTGTTATTTTCTTCAATGATTCTCATTCTAACACTTTTCATCGTATTGCACAGGGACGAAAGCTTGACACGCGTGTCTAAGGAAACCACTTTGGTATAAGGGACTGTTCTTATTCCCTTCTTTTTGTTTAATGAACAATTATCCAAGTAAGCCATTCCACATTGTTGATTTTCTTGGACTCGGATGTCACGCAGGTAGCTATAATCTCCCACGTGGTGAGGTCAATTGCTGCTGTAACCACAAATGCACGACTGACTTCTGTTGTTGATTTCATTCGTTTATTATTTTCTTCAATGATTCTCATTCTAACACTTTTCATCGTATTGCACAGGGACGAAAGCTTGACACGCGTGTCTAAGGAAACCACTTTGGTATAAGGGACTGTTCTTATTCCCTTCTTTTTGTTTAATGAACAATTATCCAAGTAAGCAATTCCACATTGTTGATTTTCTTGGACTGGGATGTCACGCAGGTAGCTATAATCTCCCACGTGGTGAGGTCAATTGCTGCTGTAACCAAAACTGGACGGCTGACTTCTGTTGTTGATTTCATTCGTTTGTTATTTCCTTCAATGTTTCTTACTCTAACACTTTTTGTCGTATTGCTGAGGGATGAAAGCTTGACACACGTGTCTAAGGAAACCACTTTGGTATAAAGGACTGTTCTTATTTCCTTTTTTTTGTTTAATCAACAATTATCCGAGTAGGCCATTCCACATTGTTGATTTTCTTGGACTCGGATGTCTCGCAGGTAGCTATAATCTCCCACGTGGTAAGGTCAATTGCTGCTGTAACCACAAATGCACGACTGACTTCTGTTGTTGATTTCATTTGTTTGTTATTTCCTTCTATGTTTCTCATTCTAACACTTTTCATCGTATTGCACAGGGACGAAAGCTTGACACGCGTGTCTAAAGAAACCACTTTGGTATAAGGGACTGTTCTTATTCCCTTCTTTTTGTTTAATGAACAATTATCCAAGTAAGCCATTCCACATTGTTGATTTTCTTGGACTCGGATTACACGCGGGTAGCTATAATCTCTCACGTGGTAAGGTCAATTGCTGCTGTAACCACAATTGGACGGCTGACTTCTGTTGTTGATTTCATTTGTTTGTTATTTCCTTCAATGTTTCTCATTCTAACACTTCTCATCGTATTGCACAGGGACGAAAGCTTGACACACGTGTCTAAGGAAACCACTTTGGTATAAGGGACTGTTCTTACTTCATTCTTTCTGTATAATGATCAATTATCCAAGTAAGTCATTCCACATTGTTGATTTTCTTGGACTCGGATGTCACGCAGGTAGCTATAATCTGTAACGTGGTAAGGTCAATTGCTGCTGTAACCACAAATGCACGACTGACTTCTGTTGTTGATTTCATTTGTTTGTTATTTCCTTCAATGTTTCTCATTCTAACACTTTTCATCGTATTGCACATGGACGAAAGCTTGACACACGTGTCTAAGGAAACCACTTTGGTATAAGG
The DNA here is from genome assembly GCF_914767665.1 of Harmonia axyridis. NCBI lineage: Eukaryota > Metazoa > Arthropoda > Insecta > Coleoptera > Coccinellidae > Harmonia > Harmonia axyridis. The sequence goes on along the minus strand of NC_059508.1, from coordinate 22,937,225 downwards.
GACTGTTCTTATTCAATTCTTTTTGTTTAATGAACAATTATCCAAGTAAGCCGTTCCACATTGTTGATTTTCTTGGACTCGGATGTCACGCAGGTAGCTATAATCTCTCACGTGGTAAGGTCAATTGCTGCTGTAACCACAAATGCACGACTGACTTCTGTTGTTGATTTCATTCGTTTGTTATTTTCTTCAGTGTTTTTCATTCTAACACTTTTCATCGTATTGCACAGGGACGAAAGCTTGACACACGTGTCTATGGAAACCACATTGGTATAAGGGACTGTTCTTACTTCATTCTTTCTGTATAATGATCTATTATCCAAGTAAGCCATTCCACATTGTTGATTTTCTTGGACTCGGATGTCACGAAGGTAGCTATAATCTATCACGTGGTAAGGTCAATTGCTGCTGTAATCACAAATGCACGACTGACTTCTGTTGTTGATTTGATTCGTTTGTTATTTTCTTCAATGTTTCTCATTCTAACACTTTTCATCGTATTGCACAGGGACGAAAGCTTGACACACGTGTCTATGGAAACCACATTGGTATAAGGGACTGTTCTTACTTCATTCTTTCTGTATAATGATCAATTATCCAAGTAAGCCATTCCACATTGTTGATTTTCTTGGACTCGGATGTCACGCAGGTAGCTATAATCTCCCACGTGGTGAGGTCAATTGCTGCTGTAACCACAAATGCACGACTGACTTCTGTTGTTGATTTCATTCGTTTGTTATTTTCTTCAATGTTTCTCATTCTAACACTTTTCATCGTATTGCACAGGGATGAAAGCTTGACACGCGTGTCTAAGGAAACCACTTTGGTATAAGGGTCTGTTCTTATTCCCTTCTTTTTGTTTAATGAACAATTATCCAAGTAAGCCATTCCACATTGTTGATTTTCTTGGACTCGGATGTCACGCAGGTAGCTATAATCTCCCACGTGGTGAGGTCAATTGCTGCTGTAACCACAAATGCACGACTGACTTCTGTTGTTGATTTCATTCGTTTGTTATTTTCTTCAATGTTTGTCATTCTAACACTTTTCATCGTATTGCACAGGGACGAAAGCTTGACACGCGTGTCTAAGGAAACCACTTCGGTATAAGGGACTGTTCTTATTCCCTTCTTTTTGTTTAATGAACAATTATCCAAGTAAGCCATTCCACATTGTTGATTTTCTTGGGCTCGGATGTCACGCAGGTAGCTATAATCTCCCACGTGGTGAGGTCAATTGCTGCTGTAACCACAAATGCACGACTGACTTCTGTTGTTGATTTCATTCGTTTGTTATTTTCTTCAATGTTTCTCATTCTAACACTTTTCATCGTATTGCACAGGGATGAAAGCTTGACATGCGTGTCTAAGGAAACCACTTTGGTATAAGGGTCTGTTCTTATTCCCTTCTTTTTGTTTAATGAACAATTATCCAAGTAAGCCATTCCACATTGTTGATTTTCTTGGACTCGGATGTCACGCAGGTAGCTATAATCTCCCACGTGGTGAGGTCAATTGCTGCTGTAACCACAAATGCACGACTGACTTCTGTTGTTGATTTCATTCGTTTGTTATTTTCTTCAATGTTTGTCATTCTAACACTTTTCATCGTATTGCACAGGGACGAAAGCTTGACACGCGTGTCTAAGGAAACCACTTCGGTATAAGGGACTGTTCTTATTCCCTTCTTTTTGTTTAATGAACAATTATCCAAGTAAGCCATTCCACATTGTTGATTTTCTTGGGCTCGGATGTCACGCAGGTAGCTATAATCTCCCATGTGGTGAGGTCAATTGCTGCTGTATCCACAAATGCACGACTGACTTCTGTTGTTGATTTCATTCGTTTGTTATTTCCTTCAATGTTTCTCATTCTAACACTTCTCATCGTATTGCACAGGGACGAAAGCTTGACACACGTGTCTAAGGAAACCACATTGGTATAAGGGACTGTTCTTATTCCCTTCTTTCTGTATGATGATCAATTATCCAAGTAAGCCATTCCACATTATTGATTTTCTTGGACTCGGATGACACGCAGGTAGCTATAATCTTTAACGTGGTAAGGTCAATTGCTGCTGTAACCACAAATGCACGACAGACTTCTGTTGTTGATTTCATTCGTTTGTTATTTTCTTCAATGATTCTCATTTTAACACTTGGATAATTGTTCATTAAACAAAAAGAAGGGAATAAGAACAGTCCCTTATACCAAAGTGGTTTCCTTAGACACCTGTGTCAAGCTTTCGTTCCTGTGCAATACGATGAAAAGTGTTAGAATGAGAAACATAGAAGGAAATAACAAACAAATGAAATCAACAACAGAAGTCAGTCGTGCATTTGTGGTTACAGCAGCAATTGACCTTACCACGTGGGAGATTATAGCTACCTGCGTGACATCCGAGTCCAAGAAAATCAACAATGTGGAATGGCTTACTTGGATAATTGTTCATTAAACAAAACGAAGGGAATAAGAACAGTCCCTTATACCAAAGTGGTTTCCTTAGACACGCGTGTCAAGCTTTCGTCCCTGTGCAATACGATGAAAAGTGTTAGAATGAGAAACATAGAAGGAAATAACAAACAAATGAAATCAACAACAGAAGTCAGTCGTGCATTTATGGTTACAGCAGCAATTGACCTTACCACGTGGGAGATTATAGCTACCTGCGTGACATTCGTGTCCAAGAAAATCAACAATGTGGAATGGCTTACTTGGATAATTGTTGATTGAACTTGGATAATTGATCATTATACAGAAAGAATGAAGTAAGAACAGTCCCTTATACGAATGTGGTTTCCATAGACACGTGTGTCAAGCTTTCGTCCCTGTGCAATACGATGAAAAGTGTAAGAATGAGAAACATAGAAGGAAATAACAAACAAATGAAATCAACAACAGAAGTCAGTCGTGCATTTGTGGTTACAGCAGCAATTGACCTTACCACGTGGGAGATTATAGCTACCTGCGTGACATCCGAGTCCAAGAAAATCAACAATGTGGAATGGCTTACTTGGATAATTGTTCATTAAACAAAACGAAGGGAATAAGAACAGTCCCTTATACCAAAGTGGTTTCCTTAGACACCTGTGTCAAGCTTTCGTTCCTGTGCAATACGATGAAAAGTGTTAGAATGAGAAACATAGAAGGAAATAACAAACAAATGAAATCAACAACAGAAGTCAGTCGTGCATTTGTGGTTACAGCAGCAATTGACCTTACCACGTGGGAGATTATAGCTACCTGCGTGACATCCGAGTCCAAGAAAATCAACAATGTGGAATGGCTTACTTGGATAATTGTTCATTAAACAAAACGAAGGGAATAAGAACAGTCCCTTATACCATAGTGGTTTCCTTAGACACGCGTGTCAAGCTTTCGTCCCTGTGCAATACGATGAAAAGTGTTAGAATGAGAAACATAGAAGGAAATAACAAACAAATGAAATCAACAACAGAAGTCAGTCGTGCATTTATGGTTACAGCAGCAATTGACCTTACCACGTGGGAGATTATAGCTACCTGCGTGACATTCGTGTCCAAGAAAATCAACAATGTGGAATGGCTTACTTGGATAATTGTTGATTGAACAAAACGAAGGGAATAAGAACAGTCCCTTATACCAAAGTGGTTTCCTTAGACACGCGTGTCAAGCTTTCGTCCCTGTGCAATACGATGAAAAGTGTTAGAATGAGAAACATGGAAGGAAATAACAAACAAATGAAATCAACAACAGAAGTCAGTCGTGCATTTGTGGTTACAGCAGCAATTGACCTTACCACGTGGGAGATTATAGCTACCTGCGTGACATCCGAGTCCAAGAAAATCAACAATGTGGAATGGCCTACTTGGATAATTGTTGATTAAACAAAAAAAAAATAAGAACAGTCCCTTATACCAAAGTGGTTTCCTTAGACACGCGTGTCAAGCTTTCGTCCCTGTGCGATACGATGAAAAGTGTTAGAATGAGAAACATAGAAGGAAATAACAAACAAATGAAATCAACAACAGAAGTCAGTCGTGCATTTGTGGTTACAGCAGCAATTGACCTTACCACGTGGGAGCTTATAGCTACCTGCGTGACATCCGAGTTCAAGAAAATCAACAATGTGGAATGGCTTACTTGGATAATTGTTGATTGAACAAAAAGAAGGGAATAAGAACAGTCCCTCATACCAAAGTGGTTTTCTTAGACACGTGTGTCAAGCTTTCGTCCCTGTGCAATACGATGAAAAGTGTTAGAATGAGAAACATAGAAGGAAATAACAAACAAATGAAATCAACAACAGAAGTCAGTCGTGCATTTGTGGTTTCAGCATTAATTGACCTTACCACGTGGGAGATTATAGCTACCTGCGTGACATCCGAGTCCAAGAAAATCAACAATGTGGAATGACTTACTTGGATAATTGATCATTATACAGAAAGAATGAAGTAAGAACAGTCCCTTATACGAATGTGGTTTCCATAGACACGTGTGTCAAGCTTTCGTCCCTGTGCAATACGATGAAAAGTGTAAGAATGAGAAACATAGAAGGAAATAACAAACAAATGAAATCAACAACAGAAGTCAGTCGTGCATTTATGGTTACAGCAGCAATTGACATTACCACGTGGGAGATTCTAGCTACCTGCGTGACATCCGAGTCCAAGAAAATCAACAATGTGGAATGGCTTATTCGGATAATTGTTCATTAAACAAAAAGAAGGGAATAAGAACAGTCCCTTATACCAAAGTGGTTTCCTTAGACACGCGTGTCAAGCTTTCGTCCCTGTGCAATACGATGAAAAAAGTGTTAGAATGAGAAACATTGAAGAAAATAACAAACGAATGAAATCAACAACAGAAGTCAGTCGTGCATTTGTGGTTACAGCAGCAATTGACCTTACCACGTGGGAGATGATAGCTACCTGCGTGACATCCGAGTCCAAGAAAATCAACAATGTGGAATGGCCCACTTGGATAATTGTTGATCAAACAAAAAAAAGGGAATAAGAACAGTCCCTTATACCAAAGTGGTTTCCTAAGACACGCGTGTCAAGCTTTCGTCCCTGTGCAATACGATGAAAAGTGTTAGAATGAGAAACATTGAAGAAAATAACAAACGAATGAAATCAACATTAGAAGTCAGTCGTGCATTTGTGGTTACAGCAGCAATTGACCTTACCACGTGGGAGATTATAGCTACCTGCGTGACATCCGAGTCCAAGAAAATCAACAATTTGGAATGGCCTACTTGGATAATTGTTGATTAAACAAAAAAAAGTGGTTTCCTTAGACACGCGTGTCAAGCTTTCGTCCCTGTGCAATACGATGAAAAGTGTTAGAATGAGAAACATAGAAGGAAATAACAAACAAATGAAATCAACAACAGAAGTCAGTCGTGCATTTGTGGTTACAGCAGCAATTGACCTTACCACGTGGGAGATTATAGCTACCTGCGTGTCATCCGGGTTCAAGAAAATCAACAATGTGGAATGGCTTACTTGGATAATTGTTGATTAAACAAAAAAAAGGAATAAGAACAGTCCCTCATACCAAAGTGGTTTTCTCAGACATGTGTGTCAAGCTTTCGTCCCTGTGCAATACGATGAAAAGTGTTAGAATGAGAAACATAGAAGGAAATAACAAACAAATGAAATCAACAACAGAAGTCAGTCGTGCATTTGTGGTTACAGCAGCAATTGACCTTTCCACGTGGGAAATTATAGATAGCTGCGTGACATCCTAGTCCAAGAAAATCAACAATGTGGAATGGCTTACTTGGATAATTGTTGATTGAACAAAAAGAAGGGAATAAGAACAGTCCCTCATACAAAAGTGGTTTTCTTAGACACGTGTCAAGCTTTCGTCCCTGTGCAATACGATGAAAAGTGTTAGAATGAGAAACATTGAAGGAAATAACAAACAAATGAAATCAACAACAGAAGTCAGTCGTGCATTTGTGGTTTCAGCAGCAATTGACCTTACCACGATGGGACCTGCGTGACATCCGAGTCCAAGAAAATCAACAATGTGGAATGACTTACTTGGATAATTGATCATTATACAGAAAGAATGAAGTAAGAACAGTCCCTTATACGAATGTGGTTTCCTTAGACACGCGTGTCAAGCTTTCGTCCCTGTGCAATACGATGAAAAGTGTTAGAATGAGAAACATAGAAGGAAATAACAAACAAATTAAATCAACAACACAAGTCAGTCGTGCATTTGTGGTTACAGCAGCAATTGTCCTTACCACGTGGGAGATTATAGCTGCCTGCGTGACATTCGTGTCCTAGAAAATCAACAATGTGGAATGGCTTACTTGGATAATTGTTGATTGAACAAAACGAAGGGAATAAGAACAGTCCCTTATACCAAAGTGGTTTCCTTAGACACGCGTGTCAAGCTTTCGTCCCTGTGCAATACGTTGAAAAGTGTTAGAATGAGAAACATAGAAGGAAATAACAAACGAATGAAATCAACAACAGAAGTCAGTCGTGCATTTGTGGTTACAGCAGCAATTGACCTTACCACGTGGGAGATTATAGCTACCTGCGTGACATCCGAGTCCAAGAAAATCAACAATGTGGAATGGCCTACTTGGATAATTGTTGATTAAACAAAAAAAAAAAAAGAACAGTCCCTTATACCAAAGTGGTTTCCTTAGACACGTGTGTCAAGCTTTCGTCCCTGTGCGATACGATGAAAAGTGTTAGAATGAGAAACATAGAAGGAAATAACAAACAAATGAAATCAACAACAGAAGTCAGTCGTGCATTTGTGGTTACAGCAGCAATTGACCTTACCACGTGGGAGCTTATAGCTACCTGCGTGACATCCGAGTCCAAGAAAATCAACAATGTGGAATGGCTTACTTGGATAATTGTTGATTGAACAAAAAGAAGGGAATAAGAACAGTCCCTCATACCAAAGTGGTTTTCTTAGACACGTGTGTCAAGCTTTCGTCCCTGTGCAATACGATGAAAAGTGTTAGAATGAGAAACATTGAAGGAAATAACAAACAAATGAAATCAACAACAGAAGTCAGTCGTGCATTTGTGGTTTCAGCATTAATTGACCTTACCACGTGGGAGATTATAGCTACCTGTGTGACATCCGAGTCCAAGAAAATCAACAATGTGGAATGACTTACTTGAATAATTGATCATTATACAGAAAGAATGAAGTAAGAACAGTCCCTTATACGAATGTGGTTTCCATAGACACGTGTGTCAAGCTTTCGTCCCTGTGCAATACGATGAAAAGTGTAAGAATGAGAAACATAGAAGGAAAAAACAAACAAATGAAATCAACAACAGAAGTCAGTCGTGCATTTGTGGTTACAGCAGCAATTGACATTACCACGTGGGAGATTCTAGCTACCTGCGTGACATCCGAGTCCAAGAAAATCAACAATGTGGAATGGCTTATTCGGATAATTGTTCATTAAACAAAAAGAAGGGAATAAGAACAGTCCCTTATACCGAAGTGGTTTCCTTAGACACGCGTGTCAAGCTTTCGTCCCTGTGCAATACGATGAAAAGTGTTAGAATGAGAAACAAAGAAGGAAATAACAAACAAATGAAATCAACAACAGAAGTCAGTCGTGCATTTGTGGTTACAGCAGCAATTGACCTTACCACGTGGGAGATTATAGCTACCTGCGTGTCATCCGAGTTCAAGAAAATCAACAATGTGGAATGGCTTACTTGGATAATTGTTGATTAAACAAAAAAAAGGGAATGAGAACAGTCCCTCATACCAAAGTGGTTTCCTTAGACACGTGTGTCAAGCTTTCGTCACTGTGCAATACGATGAAAAGTGTTAGAATGAGAAACATTGAAGAAAATAACAAACGAATGAAATCAACAACAGAAGTCAGTCGTGCATTCGTGGTTACAGCAGCAATTGACCTTACCACGTGGGAGATGATAGCTACCTGCGTGACATCCGAGTCCAAGAAAATCAACAATGTGGAATGGCCCACTTGGATAATTGTTGATCAAACAAAAAAAAGGGAATAAGAACAGTCCCTTATACCAAAGTGGTTTCCTAAGACACGCGTGTCAAGCTTTCGTCCCTGTGCAATACGATGAAAAGTGTTAGAATGAGAAACATTGAAGAAAATAACAAACGAATGAAATCAACATTAGAAGTCAGTCGTGCATTTGTGGTTACAGCAGCAATTGACCTTACCACGTGGGAGATTATAGCTACCTGCGTGACATCCGAGTCCAAGAAAATCAACAATGTGGAATGGCCTACTTGGATAATTGTTGATTAAACAAAAAAAAGTGGTTTCCTTAGACACGCGTGTCAAGCTTTCGTCCCTGTGCAATACGATGAAAAGTGTTAGAATGAGAAACATAGAAGGAAATAACAAACAAATGAAATCAACATTAGAAGTCAGTCGTGCATTTGTGGGTACAGCAGCAATTGACCTTACCACGTGGGAGATTATAGCTACCTGCGTGTCATCCGAGTTCAAGAAAATCAACAATGTGGAATGGCTTACTTGGATAATTGTTGATTAAACAAAAAAAAAGGAATAAGAACAGTCCCTCATACCAAAGTGGTTTTCTCAGACATGTGTGTCAAGCTTTCGTCCCTGTGCAATACGATGAAAAGTGTTAGAATGAGAAACATAGAAGGAAATAACAAACAAATGAAATCAACAACAGAAGTCAGTCGTGCATTTGTGGTTACAGCAGCAATTGACCTTTCCACGTGGGAGATTATAGATAGCTGCGTGACATCCTAGTCCAAGAAAATCAACAATGTGGAATGGCTTACTTGGATAATTGTTGATTAAACAAAAAAAAAGGAATAAGAACAGTCCCTCATACCAAAGTGGTTTCCTTAGACACGTGTGTCAAGCTTTCGTCACTGTGCAATACGATGAAAAGTGTTAGAATGAGAAACATTGAAGAAAATAACAAACGAATGAAATCAACAACAGAAGTCAGTCGTGCATTCGTGGTTACAGCAGCAATTGACCTTACCACGTGGGAGATAATAGCTACCTGCGTGACATCCGAGCCCAAGAAAATCAACAATGTGGAACGGCTTACTTGGATAATTGTTCATTAAACAAAAAGAAGGGAATAAGAACAGTTCCTTATACCAAAGTGGTTTCCTTAGACACGTGTTTCAAGCTTTCGTCCCTGTGCAATACGATGAAAAGTGTTAGAATGAGAAACAAAGAAGGAAATAACAAACAAATGAAATCAACAACAGAAGTCAGTCGTGCATTTGTGGTTACAGCAGCAATTGACCTTACCACGTGGGAGATTATAGCTACCTGCGTGTCATCCGAGTTCAAGAAAATCAACAATGTGGAATGGCTTACTTGGATAATTGTTGATTAAACAAAAAAAAGGGAATGAGAACAGTCCCTCATACCAAAGTGGTTTTCTCAGACATGTGTGTCAAGCTTTCGTCCCTGTGCAATACGATGAAAAGTGTTAGAATGAGAAACATAGAAGGAAATAACAAACAAATGAAATCAACAACAGAAGTCAGTCGTGCATTTGTGGTTACAGCAGCAATTGACCTTGTCACGCAGGTAGCTATAATCTCCCACGTGGTAAGGTCAATTGCTGCTGTAACCACAAATGCACGACTGACTTCTGTTGTTGATTTCATTCGTTTGTTATTTTCTTCAATGTTTCTCATTCTAACACTTTTTTCATCGTATTGCACAGGGACGAAAGCTTGACACGCGTGTCTAAGGAAACCACTTTGGTATAAGGGACTGTTCTTATTCCCTTCTTTTTGTTTAATGAACAATTATCCGAATAAGCCATTCCACATTGTTGATTTTCTTGGACTCGGATGTCACGCAGGTAGCTAGAATCTCCCACGTGGTAATGTCAATTGCTGCTGTAACCACACATGCACGACTGACTTCTGTTGTTGATTTCATTTGTTTGTTTTTTCCTTCTATGTTTCTCATTCTTACACTTTTCATCGTATTGCACAGGGACGAAAGCTTGACACACGTGTCTATGGAAACCACATTCGTATAAGGGACTGTTCTTACTTCATTCTTTCTGTATAATGATCAATTATCCAAGTAAGTCATTCCACATTGTTGATTTTCTTGGACTCGGATGTCACGCAGGTAGCTATAATCTCCCACGTGGTAAGATCAATTAATGCTGAAACCACAAATGCACGACTGACTTCTGTAGTTGATTTCATTTGTTTGTTATTTCCTTCAATGTTTCTCATTCTAACACTTTTCATCGTATTGCACAGGGACGAAAGCTTGACACACGTGTCTAAGGAAACCACTTTGGTATGAGGGACTGTTCTTATTCCCTTCTTTTTGTTCAATCAACAATTATCCAAGTAAGCCATTCCACATTGTTGATTTTCTTGGACTCGGATGTCACGCAGGTAGCTATAAGCTCCCACGTGGTAAGGTCAATTGCTGCTGTAACCACAAATGCACGACTGACTTCTGTTGTTGATTTCATTTGTTTGTTATTTCCTTCTATGTTTCTCATTCTAACACTTTTCATCGTATCGCACAGGGACGAAAGCTTGACACACGTGTCTAAGGAAACCACTTTGGTATAAGGGACTGTTCTTATTTTTTTTTTGTTTAATCAACAATTATCCAAGTAGGCCATTCCACATTGTTGATTTTCTTGGACTCGGATGTCACGCAGGTAGCTATAATCTCCCACGTGGTAAGGTCAATTGCTGCTGTAACCACAAATGCACGACTGACTTCTGTTGTTGATTTCATTTGTTTGTTATTTCCTTCTATGTTTCTCATTCTAACACTTTTCATCGTATTGCACAGGGACGAAAGCTTGACACGCGTGTCTAAGGAAACCACTTTGGTATAAGGGACTGTTCTTATTCCCTTCGTTTTGTTCAATCAACAATTATCCAAGTAAGCCATTCCACATTGTTGATTTTCTTGGACACGAATGTCACGCAGGTAGCTATAATCTCCCACGTGGTAAGGTCAATTGCTGCTGTAACCACAAATGCACGACTGACTTCTGTTGTTGATTTAATTTGTTTGTTATTTCCTTCTATGTTTCTCATTCTAACACTTTTCATCGTATTGCACAGGGACGAAAGCTTGACACGCGTGTCTAAGGAAACCACTTTGGTATAAGGGACTGTTCTTATTCCCTTCGTTTTGTTTAATGAACAATTATCCAAGTAGGCCATTCCACATTGTTGATTTTCTTGGACTCGGATGTCACGCAGGTAGCTATAATCTCCCACGTGGTAAGGTCAATTGCTGCTGTTACCACAAACGCACGACTGACTTCTAATGTTGATTTCATTCGTTTGTTATTTTCTTCAATGATTCTCATTCTAACACTTTTCATCGTATTGCACAGGGACGAAAGCTTGACACGCGTGTCTTAGGAAACCACTTTGGTATAAGGGACTGTTCTTATTCCCTTTTTTTTTGTTTGATCAACAATTATCCAAGTGGGCCATTCCACATTGTTGATTTTCTTGGACTCGGATGTCACGCAGGTAGCTATCATCTCCCACGTGGTAAGGTCAATTGCTGCTGTAACCACAAATGCACGACTGACTTCTGTTGTTGATTTCATTCGTTTGTTATTTTCTTCAATGTTTCTCATTCTAACACTTTTTTCATCGTATTGCACAGGGACGAAAGCTTGACACGCGTGTCTAAGGAAACCACTTTGGTATAAGGGCCTGTTCTCATTCCCTTCTTTTTGTTTAATGAACAATTATCCGAATAAGCCATTCCACATTGTTGATTTTCTTGGACTCGGATGTCACGCAGGTAGCTAGAATCTCCCACGTGGTAATGTCAATTGCCGCTGTAACCACAAATGCACGACTGACTTCTGATGTTGATTTCATTTGTTTGTTTTTTCCTTCTATGTTTCTCATTCTTACACTTTTCATCGTATTGCACAGGGACGAAAGCTTGACACACGTGTCTATGGAAACCACATTCGTATAAGGGACTGTTCTTACTTCATTCTTTCTGTATAATGATCAATTATCCAAGTAAGTCATTCCACATTGTTGATTTTCTTGGACTCGGATGTCACGCAGGTAGCTATAATCTCCCACGTGGTAAGGTCAATTGCTGCTGAAACCACAAATGCACGACTGACTTCTGTTGTTGATTTCATTTGTTTGTTATTTCCTTCAATGTTTCTCATTCTAACACTTTTCATCGTATTGCACAGGGACGAAAGCTTGACACGTGTCTAAGAAAACCACTTTTGTATGAGGGACTGTTCTTATTCCCTTCTTTTTGTTCAATCAACAATTATCCAAGTAAGCCATTCCACATTGTTGATTTTCTTGGACTCGGATGTCACGCCGGTAGCTATAATCTCCCACGTGTTAAGGTCAATTGCTGCTGTAACCACAAATGCACGACTGACTTCTGTTGTTGATTTCATTCGTTTGTTATTTTCTTCAATGTTTCTCATTCTAACACTTTTCATCGTATTGCACAGTGACGAAAGCTTGACACACGTGTCTAAGGAAACCACTTTGGTATGAGGGACTGCTCTTCTTCCCTTTTTTCTTTTTGATGAACAAGTATCCAAGTAAGCCATTCCACATTGTTGATTTTCTTGGACTAGGATGTCACGCAGCTATCTATAATTTCCCACGTGGAAAGGTCAATTGCTGCTGTAACCACAAATGCACGACTGATTTCTGTTGTTGATTTCATTTGTTTGTTATTTCCTTCTATGTTTCTCATTCTAACACTTTTCATCGTATTGCACAGGGACGAAAGCTTGACACACATGTCTGAGAAAACCACTTTGGTATGAGGGACTGTTCTTATTCCTTTTTTTTTGTTTAATCAACAATTATCCAAGTAAGCCATTCCACATTGTTGATTTTCTTGAACTCGGATGACACGCAGGTAGCTATAATCTCCCACGTGGTAAGGTCAATTGCTGCTGTACCCACAAATGCACGACTGACTTCTGTTGTTGATTTCATTTGTTTGTTATTTCCTTCTATGTTTCTCATTCTAACACTTTTCATCGTATTGCACAGGGACGAAAGCTTGACACGCGTGTCTAAGGAAACCACTTTTTTTTGTTTAATCAACAATTATCCAAGTAGGCCATTCCAAATTGTTGATTTTCTTGGACTCGGATATCACGCAGGTAGCTATAATCTCCCACGTGGTAAGGTCAATTGCTGCTGTAACCACAAATGCACGACTGACTTCTAATGTTGATTTCATTCGTTTGTTATTTTCTTCAATGTTTCTCATTCTAACACTTTTCATCGTATTGCACAGGGACGAAAGCTTGACACGCGTGTCTTAGGAAACCACTTTGGTATAAGGGACTGTTCTTATTCCCTTTTTATTTATAATGAATTTCCGCCAAGTAAGGACCGAATCCATTAAATATCCCTTTTTTTTGTTTGATCAACAATTATTCAAGTGGACCATTCCACATTGTTGATTTTCTTGGACTCGGATGTCACGCAGGTAGCTATCATCTCCCACGTGGTAAGGTCAATTGCTGCTGTAACCACAAATGCACGACTGACTTCTGTTGTTGATTTCATTCGTTTGTTATTTTCTTCAATGTTTCTCATTCTAACACTTTTTTCATCGTATTGCACCGGGACGAAAGCTTGACACGCGTGTCTAAGGAAACCACTTTGGTATAAGGGACTGTTCTTATTCCCTTCTTTTTGTTTAATGAACAATTATCCGAATAAGCCATTCCACATTGTTGATTTTCTTGGACTCGGATGTCACGCAGGTAGCTAGAATCTCCCACGTGGTAATGTCAATTGCTGCTGTAACCACAAATGCACGACTGACTTCTGTTGTTGATTTCATTTGTTTGTTTTTTCCTTCTATGTTTCTCATTCTTACACTTTTCATCGTATTGCACAGGGACGAAAGCTTGACACACGTGTCTATGGAAACCACATTCGTATAAGGGACTGTTCTTACTTCATTATTTCTGTATAATGATCAATTATCCAAGTAAGTCATTCCACATTGTTGATTTTCTTGGACTCGGATGTCACGCAGGTAGCTATAATCTCCCACGTGGTGAGGTCAATTAATGCTGAAACCACAAATGCACGACTGACCTCTGTTGTTGATTTCATTTGTTTTTTATTTCCTTCAATGTTTCTCATTCTAACACTTTTCATCGTATTGCACAGGGACGAAAGCTTGACACACGTGTCTAAGAAAACCACTTTGGTATGAGGGACTGTTCTTATTCCCTTCTTTTTGTTCAATCAACAATTATCCAAGTAAGCCATTCCACATTGTTGATTTTCTTGGACTCGGATGTCACGCAGGTAGCTATAAGCTCCCACGTGGTAAGGTCAATTGCTGCTGTAACCACAAATGCACGACTGACTTCAGTTGTTGATTTCATTTGTTTGTTATTTCCTTCTATGTTTCTCATTCTAACACTTTTCATCGTATCGCACAGGGACGAAAGCTTGACACACGTGTCTAAGGATACCACTTTGGTATAAGGGACTGTTCTTATTCAATTCTTTTTGTTTAATGAACAATTATCCAAGTAAGTCATTCCACATTGTTGATTTTCTTGGACTCGGATGTCACGCAGATAGCTATAATCTCCCACGTGGTAAGGTCAATTGCTGCTGAAACCACAAATGCACGACTGACTTCTGTTGTTGATTTCATTTGTTTGTTATTTCCTTCAATGTTTCTCATTCTAACACTTTTCATCGTATTGCACAGGGACGAAAGCTTGACACGTGTCTAAGAAAACCACTTTTGTATGAGGGACTGTTCCTATTCCCTTCTTTTTGTTCAATCAACAATTATCCAAGTAAGCCATTCCACATTGTTGATTTTCTTGGACTCGGATGTCACGCCGGTAGCTATAATCTCCCACGTGTTAAGGTCAATTGCTGCTGTAACCACAAATGCACGACTGACTTCTGTTGTTGATTTCATTCGTTTGTTATTTTCTTCAATGTTTCTCATTCTAACACTTTTCATCGTATTGCACAGTGACGAAAGCTTGACACACGTGTCTAAGGAAACCACTTTGGTATGAGGGACTGCTCTTCTTCCCTTTTTTCTTTTTGATGAACAAGTATCCAAGTAAGCCATTCCACATTGTTGATTTTCTTGGACTAGGATGTCACGCAGCTATCTATAATTTCCCACGTGGAAAGGTCAATTGCTGCTGTAACCACAAATGCACGACTGACTTCTGTTGTTGATTTCATTTGTTTGTTATTTCCTTCTATGTTTCTCATTCTAACACTTTTCATCGTATTGCACAGGGACGAAAGCTTGACACACATGTCTGAGAAAACCACTTTGGTATGAGGGACTGTTCTTATTCCTTTTTTTTTGTTTAATCAACAATTATCCAAGTAAGCCATTCCACATTGTTGATTTTCTTGAACTCGGATGACACGCAGGTAGCTATAATCTCCCACGTGGTAAGGTCAATTGCTGCTGTACCCACAAATGCACGACTGACTTCTGTTGTTGATTTCATTTGTTTGTTATTTCCTTCTATGTTTCTCATTCTAACACTTTTCATCGTATTGCACAGGGACGAAAGCTTGACACGCGTGTCTAAGGAAACCACTTTTTTTTGTTTAATCAACAATTATCCAAGTAGGCCATTCCAAATTGTTGATTTTCTTGGACTCGGATGTCACGCAGGTAGCTATAATCTCCCACGTGGTAAGGTCAATTGCTGCTGAAACCACAAATGCACGACTGACTTCTGTTGTTGATTTCATTTGTTTGTTATTTCCTTCAATGTTTCTCATTCTAACACTTTTCATCGTATTGCACAGGGACGAAAGCTTGACACGTGTCTAAGAAAACCACTTTTGTATGAGGGACTGTTCTTATTCCCTTCTTTTTGTTCAATCAACAATTATCCAAGTAAGCCATTCCACATTGTTGATTTTCTTGGACTCGGATGTCACGCCGGTAGCTATAATCTCCCACGTGTTAAGGTCAATTGCTGCTGTAACCACAAATGCACGACTGACTTCTGTTGTTGATTTCATTCGTTTGTTATTTTCTTCAATGTTTGTCATTCTAACACTTTTCATCGTATTGCACAGTGACGAAAGCTTGACACACGTGTCTAAGGAAACCACTTTGGTATGAGGGACTGCTCTTCTTCCCTTTTTTCTTTTTGATGAACAAGTATCCCAGTAAGCCATTCCACATTGTTGATTTTCTTGGACTAGGATGTCACGCAGCTATCTATAATTTCCCACGTGGAAAGGTCAATTGCTGCTGTAACCACAAATGCACGACTGACTTCTGTTGTTGATTTCATTTGTTTGTTATTTCCTTCTATGTTTCTCATTCTAACACTTTTCATCGTATTGCACAGGGACGAAAGCTTGACACACATGTCTGAGAAAACCACTTTGGTATGAGGGACTGTTCTTATTCCTTTTTTTTTGTTTAATCAACAATTATCCAAGTAAGCCATTCCACATTGTTGATTTTCTTGAACTCGGATGACACGCAGGTAGCTATAATCTCCCACGTGGTAAGGTCAATTGCTGCTGTACCCACAAATGCACGACTGACTTCTGTTGTTGATTTCATTTGTTTGTTATTTCCTTCTATGTTTCTCATTCTAACACTTTTCATCGTATCGCACAGGGACGAAAGCTTGACACACGTGTCTAAGGAAACCACTTTGGTATAAGGGACTGTTCTTATTTTTTTTTTGTTTAATCAACAATTATCCAAGTAGGCCATTCCACATTGTTGATTTTCTTGGACTCGGATGTCACGCAGGTAGCTATAATCTCCCACGTGGTAAGGTCAATTGCTGCTGTAACCACAAATGCACGAATGCACAAATGCACCGGGACGAAAGCTTGACACGCGTGTCTAAGGAATTCACTTTGGTATAAGGGACTGTTCTTATTCCCTTCTTTTTGTTTAATGAACAATTATCCGAATAAGCCATTCCACATTGTTGATTTTCTTGGACTCGGATGTCACGCAGGTAGCTAGAATCTCCCACGTGGTAATGTCAATTGCTTCTGTAACCACAAATGCACGACTGACTTCAGTTGTTGATTTCATTTGTTTGTTATTTCCTTCTATGTTTCTCATTCTAACACTTTTCATCGTATCGCACAGGGACGAAAGCTTGACACACGTGTCTAAGGAAACCACTTTGGTATAAGGGACTGTTCTTATTTTTTTTTTTGTTTAATCAACAATTATCCAAGTAGGCCATTCCACATTGTTGATTTTCTTGGACTCGGATGTCACGCAGGTAGCTATAATCTCCCACGTGGTAAGGTCAATTGCTGCTGTAACCACAAATGCACGAATGCACAAATGCACCGGGACGAAAGCTTGACACGCGTGTCTAAGGAATTCACTTTGGTATAAGGGACTGTTCTTATTCCCTTCTTTTTGTTTAATGAACAATTATCCGAATAAGCCATTCCACATTGTTGATTTTCTTGGACTCGGATGTCACGCAGGTAGCTAGAATCTCCCACGTGGTAATGTCAATTGCTGCTGTAACCACAAATGCACGACTGACTTCTGTTGTTGATTTCATTTGTTTGTTTTTTCCTTCTATGTTTCTCATTCTTACACTTTTCATCGTATTGCACAGGGACGAAAGCTTGACACACGTGTCTATGGAAACCACATTCGTATAAGGGACTGTTCTTACTTCATTCTTTCTGTATAATGATCAATTATCCAAGTAAGTCATTCCACATTGTTGATTTTCTTGGACTCGGATGTCACGCAGGTAGCTATAATCTCCCACGTGGAAAGGTCAATTGCTGCTGTAACCACAAATGCACGACTGACTTCTGTTGTTGATTTCATTTGTTTGTTATTTCCTTCTATGTTTCTCATTCTAACACTTTTCATCGTATTGCACAGGGACGAAAGCTTGACACACATGTCTGAGAAAACCACTTTGGTATGAGGGACTGTTCTTATTCCTTTTTTTTGTTTAATCAACAATTATCCAAGTAAGCCATTCCACATTGTTGATTTTCTTGAACTCGGATGACACGCAGGTAGCTATAATCTCCCACGTGGTAAGGTCAATTGCTGCTGTACCCACAAATGCACGACTTACTTCTGTTGTTGATTTCATTTGTTTGTTATTTCCTTCTATGTTTCTCATTCTAACACTTTTCATCGTATTGCACAGGGACGAAAGCTTGACACGCGTGTCTAAGGAAACCACTTTTTTTTGTTTAATCAACAATTATCCAAGTAGGCCATTCCACATTGTTGATTTTCTTGGACTCGGATGTCACGCAGGTAGCTATAATCTCCCACGTGGTAAGGTCAATTGCTGCTGTAACCACAAATGCACGACTGACTTCTAATGTTGATTTCATTCGTTTGTTATTTTCTTCAATGTTTCTCATTCTAACACTTTTCATCGTATTGCACAGGGACGAAAGCTTGACACGCGTGTCTTAGGAAACCACTTTGGTATAAGGGACTGTTCTTATTCCCTTTTTTTTGTTTGATCAACAATTATCCAAGTGGGCCATTCCACATTGTTGATTTTCTTGGACTCGGATGTCACGCAGGTAGCTATCATCTCCCACGTGGTAAGGTCAATTGCTGCTGTAACCACAAATGCACGACTGACTTCTGTTGTTGATTTCATTCGTTTGTTATTTTCTTCAATGTTTCTCATTCTTACACTTTTTTCATCGTATTGCACAGGGACGAAAGCTTGACACGCGTGTCTAAGGAAACCACTTTGGTATAAGGGACTGTTCTTATTCCCTTCTTTTTGTTTAATGAACAATTATCCGAATAAGCCATTCCACATTGTTGATTTTCTTGGACTCGGATGTCACGCAGGTAGCTAGAATTTCTCACCTGGTAATGTCAATTGCTGCTGTAACCACAAATGCACGACTGATTTCTGTTGTTGATTTCATTTGTTTGTTTTTTCCTTCTATGTTTCTCATTCTTACACTCTTCATCGTATTGCACAGGGACGAAAGCTTGACACACGTGTCTATGGAAACCACATTCGTATAAGGGACTGTTCTTACTTCATTCTTTCTGTATAATGATCAATTATCCAAGTAAGTCATTCCACATTGTTGATTTTCTTGGACTCGGATGTCACGCAGGTAGCTATAATCTCCCACGTGGTAAGGTCAATTAATGCTGAAACCACAAATGCTCGACTGACTTCTGTTGTTGATTTCATTTGTTTGTTATTTCCTTCAATGTTTCTCATTCTAACACTTTTCATCGTATTGCACAGGGACGAAAGCTTGACACACGTGTATAAGAAAACCACTTTGGTATGAGGGACTGTTCTTATTCCCTTCTTTTTGTTCAATCAACAATTATCCAAGTAAGCCATTCCACATTGTTGATTTTCTTGGACTCGGATGTCACGCAGGTAGCTATAAGCTCCCACGTGGTAAGGTCAATTGCTGCTGTAACCACAAATGCACGACTGACTTCTGTTGTTGATTTCATTTGTTTGTTATTTCCTTCTATGTTTCTCATTCTAACACTTTTCATCGTATCGCACAGGGACGAAAGCTTGACACACGTGTCTAAGGAAACCACTTTGGTATAAGGGACTGTTCTTATTTTTTTTTTGTTTAATCAACAATTATCCAAGTAGGCCATTCCACATTGTTGATTTTCTTGGACTCGGATGTCACGCAGGTAGCTATAATCTCCCACGTGGTAAGGTCAATTGCTGCTGTAACCACAAATGCACGACTGACTTCTGTTGTTGATTTCATTTGTTTGTTATTTCCTTCTATGTTTCTCATTCTAACACTTTTCATCGTATTGCACAGGGACGAAAGCTTGACACGCGTGTCTAAGGAAACCACTTTGGTATAAGGGACTGTTCTTATTCCCTTCGTTTTGTTCAATCAACAATTATCCAAGTAAGCCATTCCACATTGTTGATTTTCTTGGACACGAATGTCACGCAGGTAGCTATAATCTCCCACGTGGTAAGGTCAATTGCTGCTGTAACCACAAATGCACGACTGACTTCTGTTGTTGATTTCATTTGTTTGTTATTTCCTTCTATGTTTCTCATTCTAACACTTTTCATCGTATTGCACAGGGACGAAAGCTTGACACGCGTGTCTAAGGAAACCACTTTGGTACAAGGGACTGTTCTTATTCCCTTCGTTTTGTTTAATGAACAATTATCCAAGTAAGCCATTCCACATTGTTGATTTTCTTGGACTCGGATGTCACGCAGGTAGCTATAATCTCCCACGTGGTAAGGTCAATTGCTGCTGTAACCACAAATGCACGACTGACTTCTGTTGTTGATTTCATTTGTTTGTTATTTCCTTCAATGTTTCTCATTCTAACACTTCTCATCGTATTGCACAGGTTCGAAAGCTTGACACACGTGTCTATGGAAACCACATTGGTATAAGGGACTGTTCTTATTCCCTTCTTTCTGTATGATGATCAATTATCCAAGTAAGCCATTCCACATTGTTGATTTTCTTGGACTCGGATGACACGCGGGTAGCTATAATCTCCCACGTGGTAAGGTCAATTGCTGCTGTAACCACAAATGCACGACTGACTTCTGTTGTTGATTTCATTTGTTTGTTATTTCCTTCTGTTTCTCATTCTAACACTTTTCATCGTATTGCACAGGAACGAAAGCTTGACACAGGTGTCTAAGGAAACCACTTTGGTATAAGGGACTGTTCTTATTCCCTTCTTTTTGTTCAATGAACAATTATCCAAGTAAGCCATTCCACATTGTTGATTTTCTTGGACTCGGATGACACGCGGGTAGCTATAATCTCCCACGTGGTAAGGTCAATTGCTGCTGTAACCACAATTGGACGGCTGACTTCTGTTGTTGATTTCATTTGTTTGTTATTTCCTTCTATGTTTCTCATTCTAACACTTTTCATCGTATCGCACAGGGACGAAAGCTTGACACACGTGTCTAAGGAAACCACTTTGGTATAAGGGACTGTTCTTATTTTTTTTTTGTTTAATCAACAATTATCCAAGTAGGCCATTCCACATTGTTGATTTTCTTGGACTCGGATGTCACGCAGGTAGCTATAATCTCCCACGTGGTAAGGTCAATTGCTGCTGTAACCACAAATGCACGACTGACTTCTGTTGTTGATTTCATTTGTTTGTTATTTCCTTCTATGTTTCTCATTCTAACACTTTTCATCGTATTGCAGAGGGACGAAAGCTTGACACGCGTGTCTAAGGAAACCACTTTGGTATAAGGGACTGTTCTTATTCCCTTCGTTTTGTTCAATCAACAATTATCCAAGTAAGCCATTCCACATTGTTGATTTTCTTGGACACGAATGTCACGCAGGTAGCTATAATCTCCCACGTGGTAAGGTCAATTGCTGCTGTAACCACAAATGCACGACTGACTTCTGTTGTTGATTTCATTTGTTTGTTATTTCCTTCTATGTTTCTCATTCTAACACTTTTCATCGTATTGCACAGGGACGAAAGCTTGACACGCGTGTCTAAGGAAACCACTTTGGTATAAGGGACTGTTCTTATTCCCTTCGTTTTGTTTAATGAACAATTATCCAAGTAAGCCATTCCACATTGTTGATTTTCTTGGACTCGGATGTCACGCAGGTAGCTATAATCTCCCACGTGGTAAGGTCAATTGCTGCTGTAACCACAAATGCACGACTGACTTCTGTTGTTGATTTCATTTGTTTGTTATTTCCTTCAATGTTTCTCATTCTAACACTTCTCATCGTATTGCACAGGTTCGAAAGCTTGACACACGTGTCTATGGAAACCACATTGGTATAAGGGACTGTTCTTATTCCCTTCTTTCTGTATGATGATCAATTATCCAAGTAAGCCATTCCACATTGTTGATTTTCTTGGACTCGGATGACACGCGGGTAGCTATAATCTCCCACGTGGTAAGGTCAATTGCTGCTGTAACCACAAATGCACGACTGACTTCTGTTGTTGATTTCATTTGTTTGTTATTTCCTTCTGTTTCTCATTCTAACACTTTTCATCGTATTGCACAGGAACGAAAGCTTGACACAGGTGTCTAAGGAAACCACTTTGGTATAAGGGACTGTTCTTATTCCCTTCTTTTTGTTTAATGAACAATTATCCAAGTAAGCCATTCCACATTGTTGATTTTCTTGGACTCGGATGACACGCGGGTAGCTATAATCTCCCACGTGGTAAGGTCAATTGCTGCTGTAACCACAATTGGACGGCTGACTTCTGTTGTTGATTTCATTTGTTTGTTATTTCCTTCAATGTTTCTCATTCTAACACTTCTCATCGTATTGCACAGGGACGAAAGCTTGACACACGTGTCTATGAAACCACATTGGTATAAGGGACTGTTCTTATTTCCTTCTTTCTGTATGATGATCAATTATCCAAGTAAGCCATTCCACATTGTTGATTTTCTTGGACTCGGATGTCACGCAGGTAGCTATAATCTCCCACGTGGTAAGGTCAATTGCTGCTGTAACCACAAATGCACGACTGACTTCTGTTGTTGATTTCATTCGTTTGTTATTTCCTTCAATGTTTCTCATTCTAACACTTTTCATCGTATTGCACAGGGACGAAAGCTTGACACACGTGTCTAAGGATACCACTTTGGTATAAGGGACTGTTCTTATTCAATTCTTTTTGTTTAATGAACAATTATCCAAGTAAGCCGTTACACATTGTTGATTTTCTTGGACTCGGATGTCACGCAGGTAGCTATAATCTCCCACGTGGTAAGGTCAATTGCTGCTGTAACCACAAATGCACGACTGACTTCTGTTGTTGATTTCATTCGTTTGTTATTTTCTTCAATGTTTCTCATTCTAACACTTTTCATCGTAATGCACAGGGACGAAAGCTTGACACACGTGTCTATGGAAACCACATTGGTATAAGGGACTGTTCTTACTTCATTCTTTCTGTATAATGATCAATTATCCAAGTAAGCCATTCCACATTGTTGATTTTCTTGGACTCGGATGTCACGCAGGTAGCTATAATCTCCCACGTGGTAAGGTCAATTGCTGCTGTAATCACAAATGCACGACTGACTTCTGTTGTTGATTTGATTTGTTTGTTATTTCCTTCAATGTTTCTCATTCTAACACTTCTCATCGTATTGCACAGGGACGAAAGCTTGACACACGTGTCTATGGAAACCACATTGGTATAAGGGACTGTTCTTATTCCCTTCTTTCTGTATAATGATCAATTATCCAAGTAAGCCATTCCACATTGTTGATTTTCTTGGACTCGGATGACACGCAGGTAGCTATTATCTTTTACGTGGTAAGGTCAATTGCTGCTGTAACCACGAATGCACGACTGACTTCTGTTGTTGATTTCATTTGTTTGTTATTTCCTTTAATGTTTCTCATTCTAACATTTCTCATCGTATTGCACAGGGACGAAAGCTTGACACACGTGTCTAAGGAAACCACTTTGGAATAAGGGACTGTTCTTATTCCCTTCTTTTTGTTTAATGAACAATTATCCAAGTAAGCCATTCCACATTGTTGATTTTCTTGGACTCGGATGTCACGCAGGTAGCTATAATCTCCCACGTGGTAAGGTCAATTGCTGCTGTAACCACAAATGCACGACTGACTTCTGTTGTTGATTTCATTTGTTTGTTATTTCCTTCATTGTTTCTCATTCTAACACTTCTCATCGTATTGCACAGGTTCGAAAGCTTGACACACGTGTCTATGGAAACCACATTGGTATAAGGGACTGTTCTTATTCCCTTCTTTCTGTATGATGATCAATTATCCAAGTAAGCCATTCCACATTGTTGATTTTCTTGGACTCGGATGACACGCGGGTAGCTATAATCTCCCACGTGGTAAGGTCAATTGCTGCTGTAACCACAAATGCACGACTGACTTCTGTTGTTGATTTCATTTGTTTGTTATTTCCTTCTGTTTCTCATTCTAACACTTTTCATCGTATTGCACAGGAACGAAAGCTTGACACAGGTGTCTAAGGAAACCACTTTGGTATAAGGGACTGTTCTTATTCCCTTCTTTTTGTTTAATGAACAATTATCCAAGTAAGCCATTCCACATTGTTGATTTTCTTGGACTCGGATGACACGCGGGTAGCTATAATCTCCCACGTGGTAAGGTCAATTGCTGCTGTAACCACAATTGGACGGCTGACTTCTGTTGTTGATTTCATTTGTTTGTTATTTCCTTCTATGTTTCTCATTCTAACACTTTTCATCGTATTGCACAGGGACGAAAGCTTGACACACGTGTCTAAGGAAACCACTTTGGTATAAGGGACTGTTCTTATTTTTTTTTTTGTTTAATCAACAATTATCCAAGTAGGCCATTCCACATTGTTGATTTTCTTGGACTCGGATGTCACGCAGGTAGCTATAATCTCCCACGTGGTAAGGTCAATTGCTGCTGTAACCACAAATGCACGACTGACTTCTGTTGTTGATTTCATTTGTTTGTTATTTCCTTCTATGTTTCTCATTCTAACACTTTTCATCGTATTGCACAGGGACGAAAGCTTGACACGCGTGTCTAAGGAAACCACTTTGGTATAAGGGACTGTTCTTATTCCCTTCGTTTTGTTCAATCAACAATTATCCAAGTAAGCCATTCCACATTGTTGATTTTCTTGGACACGAATGTCACGCAGGTAGCTATAATCTCCCACGTGGTAAGGTCAATTGCTGCTGTAACCACAAATGCACGACTGACTTCTGTTGTTGATTTCATTTGTTTGTTATTTCCTTCTATGTTTCTCATTCTAACACTTTTCATCGTATTGCACAGGGACGAAAGCTTGACACGCGTGTCTAAGGAAACCACTTTGGTATAAGGGACTGTTCTTATTCCCTTCGTTTTGTTTAATGAACAATTATCCAAGTAAGCCATTCCACATTGTTGATTTTCTTGGACTCGGATGTCACGCAGGTAGCTATAATCTCCCACGTGGTAAGGTCAATTGCTGCTGTAACCACAAATGCACGACTGACTTCTGTTGTTGATTTCATTTGTTTGTTATTTCCTTCAATGTTTCTCATTCTAACACTTCTCATCGTATTGCACAGGTTCGAAAGCTTGACACACGTGTCTATGGAAACCACATTGGTATAAGGGACTGTTCTTATTCCCTTCTTTCTGTATGATGATCAATTATCCAAGTAAGCCATTCCACATTGTTGATTTTCTTGGACTCGGATGACACGCGGGTAGCTATAATCTCCCACGTGGTAAGGTCAATTGCTGCTGTAACCACAAATGCACGACTGACTTCTGTTGTTGATTTCATTTGTTTGTTATTTCCTTCTGTTTCTCATTCTAACACTTTTCATCGTATTGCACAGGAACGAAAGCTTGACACAGGTGTCTAAGGAAACCACTTTGGTATAAGGGACTGTTCTTATTCCCTTCTTTTTGTTCAATGAACAATTATCCAAGTAAGCCATTCCACATTGTTGATTTTCTTGGACTCGGATGACACGCGGGTAGCTATAATCTCCCACGTGGTAAGGTCAATTGCTGCTGTAACCACAATTGGACGGCTGACTTCTGTTGTTGATTTCATTTGTTTGTTATTTCCTTCTATGTTTCTCATTCTAACACTTTTCATCGTATCGCACAGGGACGAAAGCTTGACACACGTGTCTAAGGAAACCACTTTGGTATAAGGGACTGTTCTTATTTTTTTTTTGTTTAATCAACAATTATCCAAGTAGGCCATTCCACATTGTTGATTTTCTTGGACTCGGATGTCACGCAGGTAGCTATAATCTCCCACGTGGTAAGGTCAATTGCTGCTGTAACCACAAATGCACGACTGACTTCTGTTGTTGATTTCATTTGTTTGTTATTTCCTTCTATGTTTCTCATTCTAACACTTTTCATCGTATTGCAGAGGGACGAAAGCTTGACACGCGTGTCTAAGGAAACCACTTTGGTATAAGGGACTGTTCTTATTCCCTTCGTTTTGTTCAATCAACAATTATCCAAGTAAGCCATTCCACATTGTTGATTTTCTTGGACACGAATGTCACGCAGGTAGCTATAATCTCCCACGTGGTAAGGTCAATTGCTGCTGTAACCACAAATGCACGACTGACTTCTGTTGTTGATTTCATTTGTTTGTTATTTCCTTCTATGTTTCTCATTCTAACACTTTTCATCGTATTGCACAGGGACGAAAGCTTGACACGCGTGTCTAAGGAAACCACTTTGGTATAAGGGACTGTTCGTATTCCCTTCGTTTTGTTTAATGAACAATTATCCAAGTAAGCCATTCCACATTGTTGATTTTCTTGGACTCGGATGTCACGCAGGTAGCTATAATCTCCCACGTGGTAAGGTCAATTGCTGCTGTAACCACAAATGCACGACTGACTTCTGTTGTTGATTTCATTTGTTTGTTATTTCCTTCAATGTTTCTCATTCTAACACTTCTCATCGTATTGCACAGGTTCGAAAGCTTGACACACGTGTCTATGGAAACCACATTGGTATAAGGGACTGTTCTTATTCCCTTCTTTCTGTATGATGATCAATTATCCAAGTAAGCCATTCCACATTGTTGATTTTCTTGGACTCGGATGACACGCGGGTAGCTATAATCTCCCACGTGGTAAGGTCAATTGCTGCTGTAACCACAAATGCACGACTGACTTCTGTTGTTGATTTCATTTGTTTGTTATTTCCTTCTGTTTCTCATTCTAACACTTTTCATCGTATTGCACAGGAACTAAAGCTTGACACAGGTGTCTAAGGAAACCACTTTGGTATAAGGGACTGTTCTTATTCCCTTCTTTTTGTTTAATGAACAATTATCCAAGTAAGCCATTCCACATTGTTGATTTTCTTGGACTCGGATGACACGCGGGTAGCTATAATCTCCCACGTGGTAAGGTCAATTGCTGCTGTAACCACAATTGGACGGCTGACTTCTGTTGTTGATTTCATTTGTTTGTTATTTCCTTCAATGTTTCTCATTCTAACACTTCTCATCGTATTGCACAGGGACGAAAGCTTGACACACGTGTCTATGAAACCACATTGGTATAAGGGACTGTTCTTATTCCCTTCTTTCTGTATGATGATCAATTATCCAAGTAAGCCATTCCACATTGTTGATTTTCTTGGACTCGGATGTCACGCAGGTAGCTATAATCTCCCACGTGGTAAGGTCAATTGCTGCTGTAACCACAAATGCACGACTGACTTCTGTTGTTGATTTCATTCGTTTGTTATTTCCTTCAATGTTTCTCATTCTAACACTTTTCATCGTATTGCACAGGGACGAAAGCTTGACACACGTGTCTAAGGATACCACTTTGGTATAAGGGACTGTTCTTATTCAATTCTTTTTGTTTAATGAACAATTATCCAAGTAAGCCGTTACACATTGTTGATTTTCTTGGACTCGGATGTCACGCAGGTAGCTATAATCTCCCACGTGGTAAGGTCAATTGCTGCTGTAACCACAAATGCACGACTGACTTCTGTTGTTGATTTCATTCGTTTGTTATTTTCTTCAATGTTTCTCATTCTAACACTTTTCATCGTAATGCACAGGGACGAAAGCTTGACACACGTGTCTATGGAAACCACATTGGTATAAGGGACTGTTCTTACTTCATTCTTTCTGTATAATGATCAATTATCCAAGTAAGCCATTCCACATTGTTGATTTTCTTGGACTCGGATGTCACGCAGGTAGCTATAATCTCCCACGTGGTAAGGTCAATTGCTGCTGTAATCACAAATGCACGACTGACTTCTGTTGTTGATTTGATTTGTTTGTTATTTCCTTCAATGTTTCTCATTCTAACACTTCTCATCGTATTGCACAGGGACGAAAGCTTGACACACGTGTCTATGGAAACCACATTGGTATAAGGGACTGTTCTTATTCCCTTCTTTCTGTATAATGATCAATTATCCAAGTAAGCCATTCCACATTGTTGATTTTCTTGGACTCGGATGTCACGCAGGTAGCTATAATCTCCCACGTGGTAAGGTCAATTGCTGCTGTAACCACAAATGCACGACTGACTTCTGTTGTTGATTTCATTTGTTTGTTATTTCCTTCAATGTTTCTCATTCTAACACTTCTCATCGTATTGCACAGGTTCGAAAGCTTGACACACGTGTCTATGGAAACCACATTGGTATAAGGGACTGTTCTTATTCCCTTCTTTCTGTATGATGATCAATTATCCAAGTAAGCCATTCCACATTGTTGATTTTCTTGGACTCGGATGACACGCGGGTAGCTATAATCTCCCACGTGGTAAGGTCAATTGCTGCTGTAACCACAAATGCACGACTGACTTCTGTTGTTGATTTCATTTGTTTGTTATTTCCTTCTGTTTCTCATTCTAACACTTTTCATCGTATTGCACAGGAACGAAAGCTTGACACAGGTGTCTAAGGAAACCACTTTGGTATAAGGGACTGTTCTTATTCCCTTCTTTTTGTTTAATGAACAATTATCCAAGTAAGCCATTCCACATTGTTGATTTTCTTGGACTCGGATGACACGCGGGTAGCTATAATCTCCCACGTGGTAAGGTCAATTGCTGCTGTAACCACAATTGGACGGCTGACTTCTGTTGTTGATTTCATTTGTTTGTTATTTCCTTCTATGTTTCTCATTCTAACACTTTTCATCGTATCGCACAGGGACGAAAGCTTGACACACGTGTCTAAGGAAACCACTTTGGTATAAGGGACTGTTCTTATTTTTTTTTTTGTTTAATCAACAATTATCCAAGTAGGCCATTCCACATTGTTGATTTTCTTGGACTCGGATGTCACGCAGGTAGCTATAATCTCCCACGTGGTAAGGTCAATTGCTGCTGTAACCACAAATGCACGACTGACTTCTGTTGTTGATTTCATTTGTTTGTTATTTCCTTCTATGTTTCTCATTCTAACACTTTTCATCGTATTGCACAGGGACGAAAGCTTGACACGCGTGTCTAAGGAAACCACTTTGGTATAAGGGACTGTTCTTATTCCCTTCGTTTTGTTCAATCAACAATTATCCAAGTAAGCCATTCCACATTGTTGATTTTCTTGGACACGAATGTCACGCAGGTAGCTATAATCTCCCACGTGGTAAGGTCAATTGCTGCTGTAACCACAAATGCACGACTGACTTCTGTTGTTGATTTCATTTGTTTGTTATTTCCTTCTATGTTTCTCATTCTAACACTTTTCATCGTATTGCACAGGGACGAAAGCTTGACACGCGTGTCTAAGGAAACCACTTTGGTATAAGGGACTGTTCTTATTCCCTTCGTTTTGTTTAATGAACAATTATCCAAGTAAGCCATTCCACATTGTTGATTTTCTTGGACTCGGATGTCACGCAGGTAGCTATAATCTCCCACGTGGTAAGGTCAATTGCTGCTGTAACCACAAATGCACGACTGACTTCTGTTGTTGATTTCATTTGTTTGTTATTTCCTTCAATGTTTCTCATTCTAACACTTCTCATCGTATTGCACAGGTTCGAAAGCTTGACACACGTGTCTATGGAAACCACATTGGTATAAGGGACTGTTCTTATTCCCTTCTTTCTGTATGATGATCAATTATCCAAGTAAGCCATTCCACATTGTTGATTTTCTTGGACTCGGATGACACGCGGGTAGCTATAATCTCCCACGTGGTAAGGTCAATTGCTGCTGTAACCACAAATGCACGACTGACTTCTGTTGTTGATTTCATTTGTTTGTTATTTCCTTCTGTTTCTCATTCTAACACTTTTCATCGTATTGCACAGGAACGAAAGCTTGACACAGGTGTCTAAGGAAACCACTTTGGTATAAGGGACTGTTCTTATTCCCTTCTTTTTGTTTAATGAACAATTATCCAAGTAAGCCATTCCACATTGTTGATTTTCTTGGACTCGGATGACACGCGGGTAGCTATAATCTCCCACGTGGTAAGGTCAATTGCTGCTGTAACCACAATTGGACGGCTGACTTCTGTTGTTGATTTCATTTGTTTGTTATTTCCTTCAATGTTTCTCATTCTAACACTTCTCATCGTATTGCACAGGGACGAAAGCTTGACACACGTGTCTATGAAACCACATTGGTATAAGGGACTGTTCTTATTCCCTTCGTTCTGTATGATGATCAATTATCCAAGTAAGCCATTCCACATTGTTGATTTTCTTGGACTCGGATGTCACGCAGGTAGCTATAATCTCCCACGTGGTAAGGTCAATTGCTGCTGTAACCACAAATGCACGACTGACTTCTGTTGTTGATTTCATTCGTTTGTTATTTCCTTCAATGTTTCTCATTCTAACACTTTTCATCGTATTGCACAGGGACGAAAGCTTGACACACGTGTCTAAGGATACCACTTTGGTATAAGGGACTGTTCTTATTCAATTCTTTTTGTTTAATGAACAATTATCCAAGTAAGCCGTTACACATTGTTGATTTTCTTGGACTCGGATGTCACGCAGGTAGCTATAATCTCCCACGTGGTAAGGTCAATTGCTGCTGTAACCACAAATGCACGACTGACTTCTGTTGTTGATTTCATTCGTTTGTTATTTTCTTCAATGTTTCTCATTCTAACACTTTTCATCGTAATGCACAGGGACGAAAGCTTGACACACGTGTCTATGGAAACCACATTGGTATAAGGGACTGTTCTTACTTCATTCTTTCTGTATAATGATCAATTATCCAAGTAAGCCATTCCACATTGTTGATTTTCTTGGACTCGGATGTCACGCAGGTAGCTATAATCTCCCACGTGGTAAGGTCAATTGCTGCTGTAATCACAAATGCACGACTGACTTCTGTTGTTGATTTGATTTGTTTGTTATTTCCTTCAATGTTTCTCATTCTAACACTTCTCATCGTATTGCACAGGGACGAAAGCTTGACACACGTGTCTATGGAAACCACATTGGTATAAGGGACTGTTCTTATTCCCTTCTTTCTGTATAATGATCAATTATCCAAGTAAGCCATTCCACATTGTTGATTTTCTTGGACTCGGATGACACTCAGGTAGCTATTATCTTTTACGTGGTAAGGTCAATTGCTGCTGTAACCACGAATGCACGACTGACTTCTGTTGTTGATTTCATTTGTTTGTTATTTCCTTTAATGTTTCTCATTCTAACATTTCCCATCGTATTGCACAGGGACGAAAGCTTGACACACGTGTCTAAGGAAACCACTTTGGAATAAGGGACTGTTCTTATTCCCTTCTTTTTGTTTAATGAACAATTATCCAAGTAAGCCATTCCACATTGTTGATTTTCTTGGACTCGGATGTCACGCAGGTAGCTATAATCTCCCACGTGGTAAGGTCAATTGCTGCTGTAACCACAAATGCACGACTGACTTCTGTTGTTGATTTCATTCGTTTGTTATTTTCTTCAATGATTCTCATTCTAACACTTTTCATCGTATTGCACAAGGACGAAAGCTTGACACGCGTGTCTAAGGAAACCACTTTGGTATAAGGGACTGTTCTTATTCCCTTCTTTTTGTTTAATGAACAATTATCCAAGTAAGCCATTCCACATTGTTGATTTTCTTGGACTCGGATGTCACGCAGGTAGCTATAATCTCCCACGTGGTAAGGTCAATTGCTGCTGTAACCACAAATGCACGACTGACTTCTATTGTTGATTTCATTCGTTTGTTATTTCCCTCAATGTTTCTCATTCTAACACTTTTCATCGTATTGCACAGGGACGAAAGCTTGACACACGTGTCTAAGGATACCACTTTGGTATAAGGGACTGTTCTTATTCAATTCTTTTTGTTTAATGAACAATTATCCAAGTAAGCCGTTACACATTGTTGATTTTCTTGGACTCAGATGTCACGCAGGTAGCTATAATCTCCCACGTGGTAAGGTCAATTGCTGCTGTAACCACAAATGCACGACTGACTTCTGTTGTTGATTTCATTCGTTTGTTATTTTCTTCAATGTTTCTCATTCTAACACTTTTCATCGTATTGCACAGGGACGAAAGCTTGACACACGTGTCTATGGAAACCACATTGGTATAAGGGACTGTTCTTATTCCCTTCTTTCTGTATAATGATCAATTATCCAAGTAAGCCATTCCACATTGTTGATTTTCTTGGACTCGGATGACTCGCAGGTAGCTATTATCTTTTACGTGGTAAGGTCAATTGCTGCTGTAACCACGAATGCACGACTGACTTCTGTTGTTGATTTCATTTGTTTGTTATTTCCTTTAATGTTTCTCATTCTAACATTTCTCATCGTATTGCACAGGGACGAAAGCTTGACACACGTGTCTAAGGAAACCACTTTGGAATAAGGGACTGTTCTTATTTCCTTCTTTTTGTTTAATGAACAATTATCCAAGTAAGCCGTTCCACATTGTTCATTTTCTTGGGCTCGGATGTCACGCAGGTAGCTGTAATCTCCCACGTGGTAAGGTCAATTGCTGCTGTAACCACGAATGCACGACTGACTTCTGTTGTTGATTTCATTCGTTTGTTATTTTCTTCAATGATTCTCATTCTAACACTTTTCATCGTATTGCACAAGGACGAAAGCTTGACACGCGTGTCTAAGGAAACCACTTTGGTATAAGGGACTGTTCTTATTCCCTTCTTTTTGTTTAATGAACAATTATCCAAGTAAGCCGTTCCACATTGTTCATTTTCTTGGGCTCGGATGTCACGCAGGTAGCTGTAATCTCCCACGTGGTAAGGTCAATTGCTGCTGTAACCACAAATGCACGACTGACTTCTGTTGTTGATTTCATTCGTTTGTTATTTTCTTCAATGTTTCTCATTCTAACACTTTTCATCGTATTGCACAGGGACGAAAGCTTGACACGCGTGTCTTAGGAAACCACTTTAGTATAAGGGACTGTTCTTATTCCCTTTTTTTTGTTTGATCAACAATTATCCAAGTGGGCCATTCCACATTGTTGATTTTCTTGGACTCGGATGTCACGCAGGTAGGTATCATCTCCCACGTGGTAAGGTCAATTGCTGCTGTAACCACAAATGCACGACTGACTTCTGTTGTTGATTTCATTCGTTTGTTATTTTCTTCAATGTTTCTCATTCTAACACTTTTTTCATCGTATTGCACAGGGACGAAAGCTTGACACGCGTGTCTAAGGAAACCACTTTGGTATAAGGGACTGTTCTTATTCCCTTCTTTTTGTTTAATGAACAATTATCCGAATAAGCCATTCCACATTGTTGATTTTCTTGGACTCGGATGTCACGCAGGTAGCTAGAATCTCCCACGTGGTAATGTCAATTGCTGCTGTAACCACAAATGCACGACTGACTTCTGTTGTTGATTTCATTTGTTTGTTTTTTCCTTCTATGTTTCTCATTCTTACACTTTTCATCGTATTGCACAGGGACGAAAGCTTGACACACGTGTCTATGGAAACCACATTCGTATAAGGGACTGTTCTTACTTCATTCTTTCTGTATAATGATCAATTATCCAAGTAAGTCATTCCACATTGTTGATTTTCTTGGACTCGGATGTCACGCAGGTAGCTATAATCTCCCACGTGGTAAGGTCAATTAATGCTGAAACCACAAATGCACGACTGACTTCTGTTGTTGATTTCATTTGTTTGTTATTTCCTTCAATGTTTCTCATTCTAACACTTTTCATCGTATTGCACAGGGACGAAAGCTTGACACACGTGTCTAAGAAAACCACTTTGGTATGAGGGACTGTTCTTATTCCCTTCTTTTTGTTCAATCAACAATTATCCAAGTAAGCCATTCCACATTGTTGATTTTCTTGGACTCTGATGTCACGCAGGTAGCTATAAGCTCCCACGTGGTAAGGTCAATTGCTGCTGTAACCACAAATGCACGACTGACTTCTGTTGTTGATTTCATTTGTTTGTTATTTCCTTCTATGTTTCTCATTCTAACACTTTTCATCGTATCGCACAGGGACGAAAGCTTGACACACGTGTCTAAGGATACCACTTTGGTATAAGGGACTGTTCTTATTTTTTTTTTTGTTTAATCAACAATTATCCAAGTAGGCCATTCCACATTGTTGATTTTCTTGGACTCGGATGTCACGCAGGTAGCTATAATCTCCCACGTGGTAAGGTCAATTGCTGCTGTAACCACAAATGCACGACTGACTTCTGTTGTTGATTTCATTTGTTTGTTATTTCCTTCTATGTTTCTCATTCTAACACTTTTCATCGTATTGCACAGGGACGAAAGCTTGACACGCGTGTCTAAGGAAACCACTTTGGTATAAGGGACTGTTCTTATTCCCTTCGTTTTGTTCAATCAACAATTATCCAAGTAAGCCATTCCACATTGTTGATTTTCTTGGACACGAATGTCACGCAGGTAGCTATAATCTCCCACGTGGTAAGGTCAATTGCTGCTGTAACCACAAATGCACGACTGACTTCTGTTGTTGATTTCATTTGTTTGTTATTTCCTTCTATGTTTCTCATTCTAACACTTTTCATCGTATTGCACAGGGACGAAAGCTTGACACGCGTGTCTAAGGAAACCACTTTGGTATAAGGGACTGTTCTTATTCCCTTCGTTTTGTTTAATGAACAATTATCCAAGTAAGCCATTCCATATTGTTGATTTTCTCGGACTCGGATGTCACGCAGGTAGCTATAATCTCCCACGTGGTAAGGTCAATTGCTGCTGTAACCACAAATGCACGACTGACTTCTGTTGTTGATTTCATTTGTTTGTTATTTCCTTCTATGTTTCTCATTCTAACACTTTTCATCGTATTGCACAGGAACGAAAGCTTGACACAGGTGTCTAAGGAAACCACTTTGGTATAAGGGACTGTTCTTATTCCCTTCTTTTTGTTTAATGAACAATTATCCAAGTAAGCCATTCCACATTGTTGATTTTCTTGGACTCGGATGACACGCGGGTAGCTATAATCTCCCACGTGGTAAGGTCAATTGCTGCTGTAACCACAATTGGACGGCTGACTTCTGTTGTTGATTTCATTTGTTTGTTATTTCCTTCAATGTTTCTCATTCTAACACTTCTCATCGTATTGCACAGGGACGAAAGCTTGACACACGTGTCTATGGAAACCACATTGGTATAAGGGACTGTTCTTATTCCCTTCTTTCTGTATGATGATCAATTATCCAAGTAAGCCATTCCACATTGTTGATTTTCTTGGACTCGGATGACACGCGATTAGCTATAATCTCCCACGTGGTAAGGTCAATTGCTGCTGTAACCACAAATGCACGACTGACTTCTGTTGTTGATTTCATTTGTTTGTTATTTCCTTCTATGTTTCTCATTCTAACACTTTTCATCGTATTGCACAGGAACGAAAGCTTGACACAGGTGTCTAAGGAAACCACTTTGGTATAAGGGACTGTTCTTATTCCCTTCTTTTTGTTTAATGATCAATTATCCAAGTAAGCCATTCCACATTGTTGATTTTCTTGGACTCGGATGTCACGCAGGTAGCAATAATCTCCCACGTGGTAAGGTCAATTGCTGCTGTAATCACAAATGCACGACTGACTTCTGTTGTTGATTTGATTTGTTTGTTATTTCCTTCAATGTTTCTCATTCTAACACTTCTCATCGTATTGCACAGGGACGAAAGCTTGACACACGTGTCTATGGAAACCACATTGGTATAAGGGACTGTTCTTATTCCCTTCTTTCTGTATAATGATCAATTATCCAAGTAAGCCATTCCACATTGTTGATTTTCTTGGACTCGGATGACACGCAGGTAGCTATTATCTTTTACGTGGTAAGGTCAATTGCTGCTGCAACCACAAATGCACGACTGACTACTGTTGTTGATTTCATTTGTTTGTTATTTCCTTTAATGTTTCTCATTCTAACATTTCTCATCGTATTGCACAATGACGAAAGCTTGACACACGTGTCTAAGGAAACCACTTTGGTATAAGGGACTGTTCTTATTCCCTTCTTTTTGTTTAATGAACAATTATCCAAGTAAGCCGTTCCACATTGTTCATTTTCTTGGGCTCGGATGTCACGCAGGTAGCTGTAATCTCCCACGTGGTAAGGTCAATTGCTGCTGTAACCACAAATGCACGACTGACTTCTGTTGTTGATTTCATTCGTTTGTTATTTTCTTCAATGTTTCTCATTCTAACACTTTTCATCGTATTGCACAGGGACGAAAGCTTGACACGCGTGTCTAAGGAAACCACTTTGGTATAAGGGACTGTTCTTATTCCCTTCTTTTTGTTCAAAGAACAATTATCCAAGTAAGCCATTCCTCATTGTTGATTTTCTTGGACTCGGATGTCACGCAGGTAGCTATAATCTCCCACGTGGTGAGGTCAATTGCTGCTGTAACCACAAATGCACGACTGACTTCTATTGTTGATTTCATTCGTTTGTTATTTTCTTCAATGATTCTCATTCTAACACTTTTCATCGTATTGCACAGGGACGAAAGCTTGACACGCGTGTCTAAGGAAACCACTTTGGTATAAGGGACTGTTCTTATTCCCTTCTTTTTGTTTAATGAACAATTATCCAAGTAAGCAATTCCACATTGTTGATTTTCTTGGACTCGGATGTCACGCCGGTAGCTATAGTCTCCCACGTGGTAAGGTCAATTGCTGCTGTAACCACAAATGCACGACTGACTTCTGTTGTTGATTTCATTTGTTCGTTATTTCCTTTAATGTTTCTCATTCTAACACTTTTCATCGTATTGCACAGGGACGAAAGCTTGACACGCGTGTCTACGGAAACCACTTCGGTATAAGGGACTGTTCTTATTCCCTTCTTTTTGTTCAAAGAACAATTATCCAAGTAAGCCATTCCACATTGTTGATTTTCTTGGACTCGGATGTCACGCAGGTAGCTATAATCTCCCACGTGGTAAGGTCAATTGCTGCTGTAACCACAATTGGACGGCTGACTTCTGTTGTTGATTTCATTTGTTTGTTATTTCCTTCAATGTTTCTCATTCTAACACTTCTCATCGTATTGCACAGTGACGAAAGCTTGACACACGTGTCTATGGAAACCACATTGGTATAAGGGACTGTTCTTATTCCCTTCTTTCTGTATGATGATCAATTATCCAAGTAAGCCATTCCACATTGTTGATTTTCTTGGACTCGGATGACACGCGATTAGCTATAATCTCCCACGTGGTAAGGTCAATTGCTGCTGTAACCACAAATGCACGACTGACTTCTGTTGTTGATTTCATTTGTTTGTTATTTCCTTCTATGTTTCTCATTCTAACACTTTTCATCGTATTGCACAGGAACGAAAGCTTGACACAGGTGTCTAAGGAAACCACTTTGGTATAAGGGACTGTTCTTATTCCCTTCTTTTTGTTTAATGATCAATTATCCAAGTAAGCCATTCCACATTGTTGATTTTCTTGGACTCGGATGTCACGCAGGTAGCTATAAGCTCAAACGTGGTAAAGTCAATTGCTGCTGTAATCACAAATGCACGACTGACTTCTGTTGTTGATTTGATTTGTTTGTTATTTCCTTCAATGTTTCTCATTCTAACACTTCTCATCGTATTGCACAGGGACGAAAGCTTGACACACGTGTCTAAAGAAACCACATTGGTATAATGGACTGTTCTTATTCCCTTCTTTCTGTATAATGATCAATTATCCAAGTAAGCCATTCCACATTGTTGATTTTCTTGGACTCGGATGACACGCAGGTAGCTATTATCTTTTACGTGGTAAGGTCAATTGCTGCTGCAACCACAAATGCACGACTGACTTCTGTTGTTGATTTCATTTGTTTGTTATTTCCTTTAATGTTTCTCATTCTAACATTTCTCATCGTATTGCACAGGGACGAAAGCTTGACACGCGTGTCTACGGAAACCACTTTGGTATAAGGGACTGTTCTTATTCCCTTCTTTTTGTTTAATGAACAATTATCCAAGTAAGCCGTTCCACATTGTTGATTTTCTTTGGCTCGGATGTCACGCAGGTAGCTGTAATCTCCCACGTGGTAAGGTCAATTGCTGCTGTAACCACGAATGCAAAACTGACTTCTGTTGTTGATTTCATTTGTTCGTTATTTCTTTTAATGTTTCTCATTCTAACACTTTTCATCGTATTGCACAGGGAAGAAAGCTTGACACGCGTGTCTACGGAAACCACTTTGGTATAAGGGACTGTTCTTATTCCCTTCTTTTTGTTTAATGAACAATTATCCAAGTAAGCAATTCCACATTGTTGATTTTCTTGGACTCGGATGTCACGCCGGTAGCTATAGTCTCCCACGTGGTAAGGTCAATTGCTGCTGTAACCACAAATGCACGACTGACTTCTGTTGTTGATTTCATTTGTTCGTTATTTCCTTTAATGTTTCTCATTCTAACACTTTTCATCGAATTGCACAGGGACGAAAGCTTGACACGCGTGTCTACGGAAACCACTTTGGTACAAGGGACTGTTCTTATTCCCTTCTTTCTGTATAATGATCAATTATCCAAGTAAGCCATTCCACATTGTTGATTTTCTTGGACTCGGATGACACGCAGGTAGCTATTATCTTTTACGTGGTAAGGTCAATTGCTGCTGCAACCACAAATGCACGACTGACTTCTGTTGTTGATTTCATTTGTTTGTTATTTCCTTTAATGTTTCTCATTCTAACATTTCTCATCGTATTGCACAGGGACGAAAGCTTGACACACGTGTCTAAGGAAACCACTTTGGTATAAGAGACTGTTCTTATTCCCTTCTTTCTGTATAATGATCAATTATCCAAGTAAGCCATTCCACATTGTTGATTTTCTTGGACTCGGATGACACGCAGGTAGCTATTATCCTTTACGTGGTAAGGTCAATTGCTGCTGTAACCACAAATGCACGACTGACTTCTATTGTTGATTTCATTCGTTTGTTATTTTCTTCAATGATTCTCATTCTAACACTTTTCATCGTATTGCACAGGGACGAAAGCTTGACACGCGTGTCTAAGGAAACCACTTTGGTATAAGGGACTGTTCTTATTCCCTTCTTTTTGTTTAATGAACAATTATCCAAGTAAGCCATTCCACATTGTTGATTTTCTTGGACTCGGATGTCACGCAGGTAGCTATAATCTCCCACGTGGTGAGGTCAATTGCTGCTGTAACCACAAATGCACGACTGACTTCTGTTGTTGATTTCATTCGTTTGTTATTTTCTTCAATGATTCTCATTCTAACACTTCTCATCGTATTGCACAGGGACGAAAGCTTGACACACGTGTCTATGGAAACCACATTGGTATAAGGGACTGTTCTTATTCCCTTCTTTCTGTATAATGATCAATTATCCAAGTAAGCCATTCCACATTATTGATTTTCTTGGACTCGGATGACACGCAGTTAGCTATTATCTTTCACGTGGTAAGGTCAATTGCTGCTGTAACCACAAATGCACGACTGACTTCTGTTGTTGATTTCATTTGTTTGTTATTTCCTTAAATGTTTCTCATTCTAACATTTCTCATCGTATTGCACAGGGACGAAAGCTTGACACACGTGTCTAAGGAAACCACTTTGGTATAAGGGACTGTTCTTATTCCCTTCTTTTTGTTTAATGAACAATTATCCAAGTAAGCCGTTCCACATTGTTCATTTTCTTGGGCTCGGATGTCACGCAGGTAGCTGTAATCTCCCACGTGGTAAGGTTAATTGCTGCTGTACCACAAATGCACCACTGACTTCTGTTGTTGATTTCATTTGTTTGTTATTTCCTTCTATGATTCTCATTCTAACACTTTTCATCGTATTGCACAAGGACGAAAGCTTGACACGCGTGTCTAAGGAAACCACTTTGGTATAAGGGACTGTTCTTATTCCCTTCTTTTTGTTTAATGAACAATTATCCAAGTAAGCCGTTCCACATTGTTGATTTTCTTGGACTCGGATGTCACGCAGGTAGCTATAATCTCCCACGTGGTGAGGTCAATTGCTGCTGTAATCACAAATGCACGACTGACTTCTGTTGTTGATTTGATTTGTTTGTTATTTCTAGGATATCAGTGAAAATTCAAGTTTCTATCATGGTTAGTAATATTTTTAAATTTTCAGAATTTCTAAAGAACTATTGAATTGCTGGGACGCAAACCAGTTTTAAATCCAGGTGTTTACGAAACAAAAGTATTTTTTGTTGGAGATCACATATGTTGAAATTGATAGATACAATTGAATTGTTATTATTCATTTCATAGTAGAAACTGGTATTCGTCCGAAGAAACATGAATAGAATTGGGATTTTATAAATAAAAAAATATAAAAATTGAATATAAGATTCTAACATATGAATTTAGCAATAAAGAGTTCTAATAATGACAATATAAGATTCTACATTCGAAATTTAATGCCGTCTTTTTAATCGATTGCAGAGTTCATTCATTTGAAACCTCGCTTTCATATTTCACATGCATTGTCATTTCTAGACATTACTCTATTTCATTGGTCAATTATTCATTGTTTGATTCTGAATTGCAAAACGACGAATTTTTCTATTCTTTTAAATCTGAGGTCTAAAAATGTAAAAGAATCGAATAGACTTGACCAATCCTTATTCAGAAGCAAATTCTAGAGGTTTTAGGCATGTACATTAGTAAATGGTGGAACATCCAAAATGTTACCAAATCGAGGCCTATGCCATTGAATAGTTGGTATCCCAGACAATCGAAACTATTAGCGTACACCAGATGTAAATTATAAGCACAGACCTTTAACTGTAGTAAGAGAGAAATTCAATATATTCTGAGTTCTCATGTCTAATATCCAGGATGATAAAATTCAGAGAAATCCAATTTGACCTTGGACAGAACTTTTTTTTGAGTAATTATTCAACTAAGTTTTGATTTTCAAGTGAATTAGAGGACCAATAGAAAAAAGAAATTTTATAGTCATCAGAGACGAGAATTCTCCAAAAAAATTGTTCTGCCCCAAGAAAAAGAATAATAGGTTATAAAACGGAAATTAAAGAGTGTTTTGTTTTGGGTCATTATAGATATAGGTTAATTCAGAGTTCATGACTGGTATATTTGTGATTTTTGTGAAACAAAATAAAATTACATGATTCGAGTGCATGAGGTAAACAAATGAAATCAACAACATAAGTCAGTCGTGCATTTGTGGTTACAGCAGCAATTGACCTTACCACGTGGGAAATTATAGCTAGCTGCGTGACATCCTAGTCCAAGAAAATCAACAATGTGGAATGGCTTACTTGGATAATTGTTCATCAAAAAGAAAAAAAGGAAGAAGATCAGTCCCTCATACCAAAGTGGTTTCCTTAGACACGTGTGTCAAGCTTTCATCCCTCAGCAATACGACAAAAAGTGTTAGAGTAAGAAACATTGTAGGAAATAACAAACGAATGAAATCAACAACAGAAGTCAACCGTCCAGTTTTGGATACAGCAGCAATTGACCTTACCACGTGGGAGGAAATCAAAAATGTGGAATGGCTTAATAAGAAACATTGGAGGAAATAACAAACAAATGAAATCAACAACAGAAGTCAGCCGTCCAGTTTTGGTTACAGCAGCAATTGACCTTACCAATTGAGAGATTGTAGCTACATGCGTGACATCCGAGACCAAGAAAAACAACAATGTGAAATGGCTTACTTGGATAATTGTTCATTAAACGAAAAGAAGAGAATAAGAACAGTCCCTTATATCAATGTGTTTTCTTTAGACACGTGTGTCAAGCTTTCGTCTCTGTGCAATACGATAAAAAGTGTTAGAATGAGGAAGATTGAAGGAAATAACAAACGAATGAAATCAACAACAGAAGTCAGTCGTGCATTTGTGGTTACAGCAGCAATTGACCTCACCAAATGAGAGATTATAGCTACCTGCGTGACATCCGAGACCAAGAAAAACAACAATGTGAAATGGCTTACTTGGATAATTGTTCATCAAACAAAAAGAAGAGAATAAGAACAGTCCATTATATTAATGTGGTTTCCTTAGACACGTGTGCCAAGCTTTCGTCTCTGTGCAATACGATGAAAAGTGTTAGAATGAGGAAGATTGAAGGAAATAACAAACAAATGAAATCAACAATAGAAGTCAATCGTGCATTTGTGGTTACAGCAGCAATTGACCTTACCAATTGAGAGATTATAGCTACCTGCGTGACATCCGAGACCAAGAAAAACAACAATGTGAAATGGCTTACTTGGATAATTGTTCATTAAACAAAAAGAAGAGAATAAGAACAGTCCCTTATATTAATGTGGTTTCCTTAGACACGTGTGCCAAGCTTTCGTCTCTGTGCAATACGATGAAAAGTGTTAGAATGAGGAAGATTGAAGGAAATAACGAACGAATGAAATCAACAACAGAAGTCAGTCGTGCATTTGTGGTTACAGCAGCAATTGACCTCACCAAATGAGAGATTATAGCTACCTGCGTGACATCCGAGACCAAGAAAAACAACAATGTGAAATGGCTTACTTGGATAATTGTTCATCAAACAAAAAGAAGAGAATAAGAACAGTCCATTATATCAATGTGGTTTCCTTAGACACGTGTGTCAAGCTTTCGTCCCTGTGCAATACGATGAAAAGTGTTAGAATGAGAAACATTGAATTTAACAACAAACAAATGAAATCAACAACAGAAGTCAACCGTCCATTTATTGTTAAAGCAGCAATTGATCTTACCACGTGGGAGATTATAGCTACCTGCGTGACATCCGAGTCCAAGAAAATCAACAATGTGAAAAGGCTTATCTGGATAATTGTTCATCTAACAGAAAAAAGGGAATAAGAACAGTCCCTCATACCAGTGTTGATTCCTTAAACACGTGTGTCAAGCTTTCGTCCGTGTGCAATACGATGAAAAGTGTTAGAATGAGAAACATTGAAGGAAATTTCAAACAAATGAAATCAACAACAGAAGTCAGTCGTGCATTTATGGTTACAGCTGCAATTGACCTTACCACGTGGGAAATTATAGCTAGCTGCGTGACATCCTAGTCCAAGAAAAACAACAATGTGAAATGGCTTACTTGGATAATTGTTCATCAAACAAAAAGAAGAGAATAAGAACAGTCCATTATATCAATGTGGTTTCCTTAGACACGTGTGTCAAGCTTTCGTCCCTGTGCAATACGATGAAAAGTGTTAGAATGAGAAACATTGAATTTAACAACAAACAAATGAAATCAACAACAGAAGTCAACCGTCCATTTATTGTTAAAGCAGCAATTGATCTTACCACGTGGGAGATTATAGCTACCTGCGTGACATCCGAGTCCAAGAAAATCAACAATGTGAAAAGGCTTATCTGGATAATTGTTCATCTAACAGAAAAAAGGGAATAAGAACAGTCCCTCATACCAGTGTTGATTCCTTAAACACGTGTGTCAAGCTTTCGTCCGTGTGCAATACGATGAAAAGTGTTAGAATGAGAAACATTGAAGGAAATTTCAAACAAATGAAATCAACAACAGAAGTCAGTCGTGCATTTATGGTTACAGCTGCAATTGACCTTACCACGTGGGAGATTATAGCAACCTGCGTGACATCCGAGTCCAAGAAAATCAACAATGTGGAATGGCTTACTTGGATAATTGTTGATTAAACGAAAAAAAGGGAATAAGAACAGTCCCTCATACCAAAGTGGTTTTCTCAGACACGTGTGTCAAGCTTTCGTCCCTGTGCAATACGATGAAAAGTGTTAGAATGAGAAACATAGAAGGAAATAACAAACGAATGAAATCAACAACAGAAGTCAGTCGTGCATTTGTGGTTACAGCAGCAATTGACCTTACCACGTGGGAAATTATAGCTAGCTGCGTGACATCCTAGTCCAAGAAAATCAACAATGTGGAATGGCCTACTTGGATAATTGTTCATCAAAAAGAAAAAAGGGAAGAAGATCAGTCCCTCATTTCAAAGTGGTTTCCTTAGACACGTGTGTCAAGCTTTCGTCACTGTGCAATACGATGAAAAGTGTTAGAATGAGAAACATTGAAGAAAATAACAAACGAATTAAATCAACAACAGAAGTCAGTCGTGCATTTGTGGTTACAGCAGCAATTGACCTTACCACGTGGGAGATTATAGCTACCTGCGTGACATCCGAGTCCAAGAAAATCAACAATGTGGAATGGCTTACTCGGATAATTGTTCATTTAACAAGAAGAAGGGAATAAGAACAGTCCCTCATACCAAAGTGGTTTCCTTAGACACGCGTGTCAAGCTTTCGTCCCTGTGCAATACGATGAAAAGTGTTAGAATGAGAAACATTGAAGGAAATAACAAACAAATCAAATCAACAACAGAAGTCAGTCGTGCATTTGTGATTACAGCAGCAATTGACCTTACCACGTGGGAGATTATAGCTACCTGCGTGACATCCGAGTCCAAGAAAATCAACAATGTGGAATGGCTTACTTGGATAATTGATCATTATACAGAAAGAATGAAGTAAGAACAGTCCCTTATACCAATGTGGTTTCCATAGACACGTATGTCAAGCTTTCGTCCCTGTGCAATACGATGAAAAGTGTTAGAATGAGAAACATTGAAGAAAATAACAAACAAATCAAATCAACAACAGAAGTCAGTCGTGCATTTGTGATTACAGCAGCAATTGACCTTACCACGTGGGAGATTATAGCTACCTGCGTGACATCCGAGTCCAAGAAAATCAACAATGCGGAATGGCTTACTTGGATAATTGTTCATTAAACAAAACGAAGGGAATAAGAACAGTCCCTTATACCAAAGTGGTTTCCTTAGACACGCGTGTCAAGCTTTCGTCCCTGTGCAATACGATGAGAAGTGTTAGAATGAGAAACATTGAAGGAAATAACAAACAAATGAAATCAACATCAGAAGTCAGTCGTGCATTTGT
Organism: Harmonia axyridis; assembly: GCF_914767665.1. Classification (NCBI taxonomy): domain Eukaryota; kingdom Metazoa; phylum Arthropoda; class Insecta; order Coleoptera; family Coccinellidae; genus Harmonia; species Harmonia axyridis. The sequence goes on along the minus strand of NC_059508.1, from coordinate 22,892,340 downwards.
GGTTACAGCAGCAATTGACCTTACCACGTTTGAGATTATAGCTACCTGCGTGACATCCGAGTCCAAGATAATCAACAATGTGGAATGGCTTACTTGGATAATTGATCATTATACAGAAAGAAGGGAATAAGAACAGTCCCTTATACCAAAGTGGTTTCCTTAGACACGTGTGTCAAGCTTTCGTCCCTGTGCAATACGATGAGAAATGTTAGAATGAGAAACATTAAAGGAAATAACAAACAAATGAAATCAACAACAGAAGTCAGTCGTGCATTTGTGGTTGCAGCAGCAATTGACCTTACCACGTGGGAGATTATAGCTACCTGCGTGACATCCGAGTCCAAGATAATCAACAATGTGGAATGGCCTACTTGGATAATTGTTGATTAAACAAAAAAAAGAGAATGAGAACAGTCCCTCATACCAAAGTGGTTTTCTTAGACACGTGTGTCAAGCTTTCGTCCCTGTGCAATACGATGAAAAGTGTTAGAATGAGAAACATTGAAGGAAATAACAAACAAATGAAATCAACAACAGAAGTCAGTCGTGCATTTGTGGTTACAGCAGCAATTGACCTTACCACGTGGGAGCTTATAGCTACCTGCGTGACATCCGAGTCCAAGAAAATCAACAATGTGGAATGGCTTACTTGGATAATTGTTGATTGAACAAAAAGAAGGGAATAAGAACAGTCCCTCATACCAAAGTGGTTTTCTTAGACACGTGTGTCAAGCTTTCGTCCCTGTGCAATACGATGAAAAGTGTTAGAATGAGAAACATTGAAGGAAATAACAAACAAATGAAATCAACAACAGAAGTCAGTCGTGCATTTGTGATTTCAGCAGCAATTGACCTTACCACGTGGAAGATTATAGCTACCTGCGTGACATCCGAGTCCAAGAAAATCAACAATGTGGAATGACTCACTTGGATAATTGATCATTATACAGAAAGAATGAAGTAAGAACAGTCCCTTATACGAATGTGGTTTCCATAAACACGTGTGTCAAGCTTTCGTCCCTGTGCAATACGATGAAAAGTGTAAGAATGAGAAACATAGAAGGAAAAAACAAACAAATGAAATCAACAACAGAAGTCAGTCGTGCATTTGTGGTTACAGCAGCAATTGACCTTACCACGTGGGAGATTCTAGCTACCTGCGTGACATCCGAGTCCAAGAAAATCAACAATGTGGAATGGCTTACTTGGATAATTGTTCATTAAACAAAAAGAAGGGAATAAGAACAGTCCCTTATACCAAAGTGGTTTCCTTAGACACGCGTGTCAAACTTTCGTCCCTGTGCAATACGATGAAATGTGTAAGAATGAGAAACATTGAAGAAAATAACAAACGAATGAAATCAACAACAGAAGTCAGTCGTGCATTTGTGGTTACAGCAGCAATTGACCTTACCACGTGGGAGATTCTAGCTACCTGCGTGACATCCGAGTCCAAGAAAATCAACAATGTGGAATGGCCCACTTGGATAATTGTTGATCAAACAAAAAAAAAGGGAATAAGAACAGTCCCTTATACCAAAGTGGTTTCCTTAGACACGCGTGTCAAGCTTTCGTCCCTGTGCAATACGATGAAAAATTGACCAATCCTTATTCAGAAGCAAATTCTAGAGGTTTTAGGCATGTACATTAGTAAATGGTGGAACATCCAAAATGTTACCAAATCGAGGCCTATGCCATTGAATAGTTGGTATCCCAGACAATCGAAACTACTAGCGTACACCAGATGTAAATTATAAGCACAGACCTTCAACTGTAGTAAGAGAGAAATTCAATATATTCTGAGTTCTCATGTCTAATATCCAGGATAATAAAATTTAAAGAAATCCAATCTGACCTTGGACAGAACTTTTTTTTGAGTAATTATTCAACTGAGTTTAGATTTTCAAGTGAATTAGAGGACCAATAGAAAAAAGAAATTTCATAGTAATCAGAGACGAGAATTCTCCAAAAAAATTGTTCTGACCCAGGAAAAGGAATAATAGGTTATAAAACGGAAATTAATGAGTGTTTTGTTTTGGGTCATTATAGATATAGGTTAATTCAGAGTTCATGACTGGTATATTTGTGATTTTTGTGAAACAAAAAAAAATTACATGATTCGAGTGCATGAGGTACGATCTTCCAAAATATCCTCATTTATCTAGGTTACAGAAGTAGGAGAACGTAGCGCCGCTGAACACAGGGGAAAATTATGAAGTTTGGTCAAGTTTTTTTTTATTATATTGAGCGAAATTCACCTGATTTCAAGAGCAAAGAAAAAAGAATAAAGAGTCCAAAGTCCTGAAATAGCTAATACTGTTTAATTTTTAATTTTTTTAAGTTTTTAATTTTTAGTTTTTTTTCATGTTTTCTGGAAGTCATAGACTACTCCATTCAATGAGAAATTGCAGTTTTCCTGAGTTGAAGTTTTTCCTCGAAAACTCTTCAAGTATAGAGTTTGCTTGAGACCCCTCTCTTTTTATATCTACGTAAATTTGACTGAATGAATAAAAAAATAAAGATTTTTCCGAAAAACTTTTCATTAGATATCTATAGGAATCTCTTCAACTTATGAACTGTTCAGCTTATACTCAAGTATTGCCATATTGCTGAAATTATCATCAACCAAGCTATCTGATAATGCACTAATATACTGGGTGTGCCGTTTGAAATAAGAAGGTAGTAATCTGAAATTGATTAAATTTTCAGCACAAAATTTTCATAAGTTTTCCATAAACAATAAGCCATCGCGGTGAATCACTCTGTACATCATTATCATTCAGCCTTCTGCTTCCACTAAGGGATATAAATTTCGCCTTACTGGTTTATGACTGTTTTGCAATCATCTCTGGCCAAGCGTTTTTATAGACTATTTCAAGGGACTTTGGATATACTATATACAGAAATATTATAATTTCCAAAATGATTTCCACTATTATATTGTTATTTTTTTTTTCAGAATCTACATTTCTTGGAGTTAACTCAGTTAGAAGAAGAAGAGGTATTATTAATAATAAATTATTTACCAATTCTAGTGAATACAAATTACCCTGTAGAGTTAAACAAAAAATTTCTGCAAGTAAGTATAGAGATCTTAAAAGAATTATTCATGGTCAATATGAATATGTAATATAATAATAAGTCAACTAATATCAACTTTTTCAGAAAATGAGTGTAGAAAATCTGTAATCAATTACAATGGATTATCAATTACAAAACCTTTTATCCAGAATGAGATGAGAGGAAAACATTCGAAACCTTCAACTCCCCCTAGTTCAGCTGTAAAAACAGTTGAAATTATTGCAAGAGATAATACAGAGATAATCAAAAATGATACAATTTCCAATAGGACAATTGAAAAAATTGAAAGTAGCATCTCGAATAAAAATGAATCTAAAATTGAGGAGCCCACAGTAAATGTATGGAAAAAATCATGGGCTAGTCTATTTGATAAAGATGTTAAAACAATATCGAATGAGAAAATAGACAATAAAATTAATGATCCACATGTAACATCTTTAAAACATACAAAAGTAGTCAAAAAAATAGATTCAGCCACTCATATGTTAGGAGGTGAGTTCAAAACCATATCTTTTTTTATATATTAACTTTATCTTACTTTCAACTAACAATTTGCTTACATCTACAGTAGATAATTATTTTACTTAGTTGAACCCATTTTACTCGATGAAAAGTGGAATGCTTTGGTTTTCACCTACAGATATCAGTGAAAATTCAAGTTTCTATCATGGTTAGTAATATTTTTAAATTTTCAGAATTTCTAAAGAACTATTGAATTGCTGGGACGCAAACCAGTTTTAAATCCAGGTGTTTACGGAACAAAAGTATTTTTTGTTATATAAACTCAATATTACAAGCCTAACTTGCTTGCCCACCACTTTGTAATCTCCTCAAACGGCTATCAGAGAACTTCACTCACAATAATGCACTGAAATCAATAACAATGAGTGAAAATATGTAAGTATAAATTAATATAATTTGCAACTTTGATTGAATAACAATTTTGTATATGTATTTTCATTATTCAACTAATCCAGGTGTAAATTTATGAATAACTTCGATAATCTCCCCAATGTAAGACGCAAGTCTCGTTCAAAAAAGAAGAACAAGAAGCAAACTTTCGTCAATATAGACAATGGCAATTCGTTTGAGGCCTCATCGTTTTATACGATGCTAAACGGAACACGTAGCGATTCTTTCCTTGTTGAAGGCCGACAAGAAGACGCCGAAGAATTCTTGGGCCTTCTGTTGAATGGACTCAATGATGAAATGATGGGAATAATGAAATTGATTAGCCATGACGAAAATATTCAAGCAGCTAAAAAAGAAGTGAAAATAGATGTGGATGATTGGAAAGTTATTGATCCTAGGAACGAAGGGAATGTAACAAGAGAAATACAAATGGACAAGACACCGATTAGTGATATATTCGGAGGACTTCTCTGTTCAAGAATCCATAAAACCGGAGACGAAACTTCAGAAAATATTGAACCATTCCTAACATTGCCATTAAATATTAAGAAAGCAAATAACATAGCTGAAGCATTAGAAGGCCTTACAATCAAGAACAAACTAGAGGGTCTAACATCATCGAAAACGAAAGAAACGGTTGAAGCATGGCAGCAAGTGATGATAGAGAAGTTGCCTGTAGTTTTAGTATTACATTTGAAATGCTTCGAATACAGAATGAATGGCTGCACTGAAATAATGAAGACTATAGAATTTCCCATTAATCTGCAGATTGATTCTAAAATATTATCTGGAAGGACGAATACTTCAGCGGAGAGACAATATAAATCAATATCTGTAGTATATCATGTAGGAAAGGAGGCCAGCTATGGGCATTATATAGCAGATACTTTCCATTCGGGGTATAATACATGGTTGAGGTTTGATGACTCTAAAATAAACAGAGTTACGGAAGAAGATGTTCTTAAACGTCAAGGAGATAGAGTTCCTTATTTATTATTTTATCGAAGGAGTGATACGGTGTGAAGTGTTAAGATTCATTGATAAAGTTGTTAATTTGTACAGATTAGATTCAAGGATGCTGAACATTGTAATATTTTTCTGTTGTTTCATGAGTGATGCCATGAATTGTATTTCGGGAGAATATGATAAATTGACTATACAATGTTATATATATATATATATATATATATATACTTCGAAAATGTGATTACGAGATCCCTGTAAAATTTCAACGCTACGAGGTCCATGTCTTATAAACCAACAATCCGAGATCCTTTCCTATATACCCTATATACATTGTATACCGCGTGGCAATGAGATCCGTTCAACGTTGCCACTAAGACGGATCTCGTTAGATGTGAGATAAGTATCAAAATCTTTGTATATCGATAAGGGTCAAAATCGCATATTCGTCGGATCTCGCAAGATGCAGAACATGTCGTGTACTTGGAATATGTATTTATGCCAACGCCAGAGTCAATCATTGTAGCAGGTGTTCCTATTTAATCATTTTTAGGGCTGAACTCTGTCATAATCTCACCGATTTTTGAGTGGTCGAAATTCAAGTTTCGACTCCCTGTTGATGAATTCGTCTTCAAATGTAAATCTGTTTGCGTGTTTGTATACACGAAACATTCGAGATGAAGGACAGTGTACTTGGGTGGTTTCGTATCGCGAAGTTCGTTAACTGGTAAAATCTGACCAAGATTTTAGTGAATATGTCTTTTAGAAATGTTGAGTTTCTATTTATTTCAAAACTATGAGTTTGACTTGAATGAAATTACGCACTCCCTTGAAATACGACAATTTGAAGCCTTCCGTGAAATTTCATGTTCCTCAGTGAACCAGAACCATAGAGCAATTGAAAAGGATATCGAAAGGCGACTATCAAATATCTCTGATACCACAGAACCGATAGGATCGAGTTTTCAGAGGCTTTAACTAAAACACAGCCCGGAACTGTGCGAAATATAAAGCTGATCATATCATCAGTATAATCAAATATAGACCAAGGATAATTCAAGAAAAATATGGAAGATGCCATAATGAGAATTTCGGTAATTGATCTTTCGAACGGGTTGCATTTTTACGCATATATATGAAATAAGCATTTCAAGCTTGTTGCAAAATTTCGAGTGCCTTGCTAGAATAAGGTTTGAAGTAGTCATACTCATTTCAATAAATTTGAAGAATAATTGATAAAAGTAGTTTTTCCTCCACGATTTCTTGCCAACACTTATATGTAGGGTTTAGCCAATAACTGGATTGTAGTTTGATTAATTCAATAATTTTGGTTTGAATCGAATTTCAGTATTGAATTTAGGTGAAAATTCAACATTTTGAGTTTTAAGGAACATTATAGATCGAATAGTTCCTCTCACTTATCAATCAGATTTAAAAATGTTATTATCAGAAGTGGAAGTGACGCTTTTTATTAGGCCGTATATTGAACATAACTAAAAACATATATTTCAGTAACAAAACATTCATTTTATGGAAATTAAACAGATAATAATCTACAACAGTATCAGTTATTAATGAATAATGAATACATTATCCCTAGTAAAAACACTGTCCATTTCGTCATAAATGTTATTTGCCTCAAAATTTTGGTCACCGAATCAATTTAATCATTCTGAAAGGTTTTCGATATAATTTGCAAAATACAGACAGAACGGAAATATATTCTAATAACTTCGTCTGACGTCATGGCGACTTCAACAAGCTTCTCCAAATTTCCTCGAATGTCAGTATTAACACTTTCATTGATTCCCCTAAATGCTCTTGTGTCGATAGGAAAATGATCATGTTCACTAGATACTTTATCATTTTACGATTTTCCCTAACCTCATTATTAACACTGTTATGAATTTGCTTGAGCACTGTACATAGTAGGTATTTACAATATTTTGTTTCACGAACAATTCAGATTTTATAGCCGGATGAATATGTTTTTTGGAAATTTCATGTTTACCTACTCGTAAAACAAGGAATTTCAAGTTATCGTATCCAGTCGAAACGAAAGGGCTTTTTGATTGAAATGTAGCAGGCAGTATCAACAGAAAAGTTTGTTTTGAATTTCGTTACCGGTTAACCAAATGAGTTTTTCGTGAATGGTTTTTGAAAGAGCACAATAATAATGAAAAGCTAACACAGTCACCGTTACTTGCACGGTTACTTGACACAACCCCCTTATGTTAGAAATCACTCGATTACTCAAATTGACCGATCAAGAAATTCAGAATTCACTCAGATTTAACGAAATGAAACAAAGAAAACAAAAAATTTGTGCATCCCAAACTTTCTCTCATTTTAACACGTTATTCTAACTAGCGATTCGCATCTTGGTCGGCTGGTCAATGTTACCAAGTATTCCAATTATCCGCATGGGATTCACTCAACCCAGGATACAATTCAAATTGTCCCTATATTTCTACTTGAGTAATACTCATGCATATTCTCTCAAGAATATTATATTCAGAGAGGAGTTTTTAATCAACATATTTTTTCGATAATTCAGAAATATTCCTCAGAAGATAAATTTCATTTTAATAACATAACATAACATACTTTATTGATCCTGTAAAACAATAACAATAATTTCTGTTTGTTTTCTTATTTATGTGATAATTGAAAACGTTTTGTGGAAATACGTGTTATATGCTATTGACTAAATTTCAGGCAATGCACAAAAAAAAATGGAATATAGAGTCCGAGAAAGAAATGAAATACAAGAAAAATTAACGAGAATGAGAAACACTTTATGTTTTTTATGTCTGATTCTCATACATTATATAGGTAAATTTTTTTTCTGATAAAATTAAGGATTTATCAGTATTATTTTCTTAACATGTATAAAAATTGACGAGGGAAATTGTTTCGCTGTCAAAAGCAGGTTCAATTGGTTTTGATATATTTTCTACCCCAACTGTATCATGAAGAACCAATCAAAATATACCTCTACTTCTAGGACATTGTTGTTATAAAATATAAAGTTCCAAGACAATGAACACCAAGTTGAACGTTTTATGTCCTATTGTCTTCATATTAAAATTGATATTGTTTTCGAACTATAATATATATTGATATTGTGTGCTAATGTCCTGAAAGTGGAGGTTATATGAGCAAATATTTCGATTCATTTGAATCATACTATATAAAGTTTTATATATGTATAAGCAGGTGATATTGCTTTCATCGATATAGAAAATAGAATGCAGGTATCAAATCTCAAGAAAGATGTGCACCACTTGCTCATCAGGTAACACATTTCATCGAAATAACATGAGTTACTTATTAAAAGATAAAACACTTCGAACAAATAATTGTATTTTCCTATATACATAAACATGGGATCAATGCATCGTTAATATCTATATACTTTATTGTGTAAGTACACACGAATATTTTAATATTCACACAGATACATATAGTACTTACATCGTTTTATCTAAGACTGTACATTGCTGTACATTGTTTTGATTGAATATTGTGAAATTACACTTTTCCCCTTCTTGATTTCCACCAATCTGAAACGCTCGATTTTGAATCACAAATAATTACCTTGATGTAAAACTGTATGATATCATCTTTCATCAGTTTTTTCGAGTTTACCCGTTGTAAAACTCGACAGCTCTTGTCACCAAAATCAAAATACCTTTGATAAAAAGAATTTATGGTTTCATGAAATAGTCCTGTCGATTACTATTTCGGAATCTCATTTTTCCTGTGAAAAATTATGAAAAACACAAACCAAAATAATGTGTTTCTAACGAGAAGCATTCGTGAAAGATCCTTGTCTTGAACTCAGATTTTTGTTGCCACCAGCACTCATGTTTTTTGTTGAAATATTATTCAGCAATGCGTTTTTTCGAAAAAATAAAATGCCGTTAAATTATCACTTACCACAATATATTGATTAAAATAAATTGCCTTGGTATTTGATGAATTTTTCAAAAATAAATCATTTATTTTTAATATGTACAATACCACTTCGGATATTTTAAATTTGATATTTTGAATTTTTTTTGGATGACGCACGGGTTTCGTCTGAAATAAAAAAATCTACTTATGTCTCTGTATGATGATATTTTCAAATGAACGATATTGTTATGATCATGCAGAGAAACAGTTTTTAGTTTTTTAACGAAAACCGTGCATCGAATTGAAAAAAGTTAGATTATCAACTTTGGTGAAAAATGATTGGGAATTTCGAGAATAATTTTTATTTGAGGAAAAATATGTGGTATACTATCAATGTCTACCGAAATAGGCAAGTCATTTGACCTGCCTATTTCCGGCCTATTTACCCACTGGTGGAAATAAAAAAAAAGGTGATAGATTAAAGAATGCCTCTTGATTCATAGTACATGAATGACAACTTTCATTGAAATATCGGAAGTGTTATTGGAGATATTAAAAATGAATTAATTATTTTCGAAAACTTTACCACCCTGAAAAGGTTAGGACATATGTTCATATGAAGTTTTTTTCTTAAAATTGGCACCAAAATCACCTCCATGGATATTGACATTCAATTACACTCTGTATATAAGAAGCAGTGCTGGTTATTCATGAGTCTGTTTCTGAATTCGTTCATTTCGTGATGAATTGCCTGATTAGTATTCTTACGCAACGCAAATGAACCACAATTATTGGCATTAGAGCTTCAAAATCAAGCAGTCGTGGATGATAGTTATTTTCTATACAAGTGGGATAAAATTATTTTTATTATATGAGTGTGTATGTTGAAAACGAGTGCGTAGCACGAGTTATGTAAGCACACGAATATATCAATAATGATGCATTATCAAACATTTATATAGTACGACGATTAATCTACGACTGCCTATAATGAACAAAATATAACACAACATTGTACTGTTGTTGATATCATTTCCCTCGAAATCATAAGAATATGTTTATTACATTGATGACTACTTGACGTCAAACAAGTTGGTTTGCAAACAACGCCTTTTTAGAAAAATATTCAGCTGGTATTCAATGTGTTTGATCCAAATGAGTTATTCAAAAAGACTTCCACATTATACAGGGTATTTCATTCGAAAACGGAAATACTTCCTGGTGCATAGGTGGCACCAAGGCGGTTCTGGGGATACCCCATTTATTGGGTCTTACTGTCTTCATAGTCGAGATACAGGGTGTTTTATGAATTTCACCCGTTTCTTTCTGAAGCCATATCGAACGAACCACCCGGTATATTTTCTTCAGATTTGGCAAATATATTCCTGATTGAGAGCCCAAACGTATCATGCAATAACCGCCTCGAAAATCCATGTCTGGGTTAACAAAAAATTATGAATCGTTTGAATCCTCGTAACAACACCCTGTAGATCTGAATTTTGAAAATCTGAACTAAAAACTGAACTGGGAGGTGTACTTCAAATTTTAGCGCAGACAGTTTTACTGCACAAATTTTCAACGTAAAAGTGAAGTTTTTAAACTTCGATACCTGAAAGTGGTTTGAAATGACTTCTAACAATAAATCATGAAAAATATTGAATTCTTAATTATTTCAAGATTACTTTGTAATTCATTTCTACATTGGTTGTTTGTCACCTATGCACCTGTGAAATATTTCTGTTGCCCAATGAAACACCCTTTATAAAAAAGCAGTTACGGCTATTGGTAGAGTTCTTTAGAGTGAATTCTTTTCCGAAAAATATGTAACTTAATGAAGTTTGAGTTGTGTAGTGAATTCTACTACGTAACGCGAATGGATCAAATTATGTGGTCCAATAGCTCAAAAATGAGGAGGTCGTAAAACATAAAGTACATTTACGGCAATTCGATTAAACATCGCTATTTTCTTTTTAGTTCAAATTATGTGTCAAGACAGCGTTGAACACAAAAATTTTACAGACTTATATCGATACAGTGTTGGTTTAGAAAACTGATATGAATGCGTTAAAAATTATCTTCGTCTGGGCAAATTATACCTGTCAACGCTTGAAGTGCCCCCTGCATATCGGTCTCCTCTTCCAGATGACACCAGATGACGGGCCGTCGTGGTAGAATGAAGGAACGTCGATATTATGCATAACTCTAACGTTTGTTTCTTTTTCTAAAACGGTCATATACAGAGTGTTCATCAATTTTTCAGTATCGCTTGAAATAACAGAATAGCTCTTAGGAACCAATACAATTAATATTACTTCCGAACGAACCATCAAACGTTTTGTTTATTTTTTGTTCCGAAGATGCAGGATATTCTCCGGCAAATACGAAAATATTGAAAAGCAATAACTTTCAAGCCACAGGATGATTATTATGGTTTGATATTCTATTACTAATACATAACCTTCGAATTCTAATGAATGTTCAAGACGTAATTCAAACTTATTGTTAATAACCCTTTCTGGTATATGTGAAACTAACATATTTCTAAGATAATGTGAAAAAATATTTTTATCAATTAGTCGTGAATACAAGGAAAATTTTTCATTTCGAGTGGAACAAATTTAATCACCCAAACCAACGATGGTTTTAATATACAATGTGTCCCGAAACTATGATGCCAAAACAGAACATTTCTCTTGAAAAATCAATAAGACTTCATTTTTTTCCCAAAAATCATTCGTTGCAGAGATTATAAAAAATTGAATGTAATTTTTATTCGTTAATTCCACATTTTCCGAAATTGTTCAAAGAAGTTCTTTTTCAATTCGGCGTAATAGTTTCCGGACACTCTGTATGTACAGGATGAGCTAAATTCGATGCTCACTGAACGTATCTCGAGACTCATGAGACTAGATGAAAAAATCTTCAAGGACTCCTGAGCTCTTCTTTCGAAATAAACCAAGATCAGAAAGCTGATCATAGATATCTTGCTCAGTTCTCAAGTTACAAGACATTCATGAAAAATTACTGTTTCAAATATTTCAATATATATATCTTATATTCAAGATATTCAATACATTCTAAAATACTGTCTTCAGTAATTTTTATGTTTCATATGATACTGATAACACATCATAGAAATCATTACCTACCGTTAAAAAAATAAAGAGTAAAATTGATGTTTCTCAAATGGTACACCATATATTTTTCGACGCAGTTTTTTGTCCGCAGATTTGTCGAAAAGCATCCCGTTATCGCTTTTTAAAAAATGTTATCTGTTTCAAAGATATTGTATTTTTGACTTCGTTGTTTTGATGGGACACCTCGTATATAAATATTTTTCATTTATCTTGAGATTCAATTTATTTCCCGTTATTCCAGTAATTTTAATGGTCAATATTTTAAGAATAACACAGCATAGGAATTAATAATCGTTTTAGAAATATAGACGGGAATTGGTCTCATTTAAATGGGACACCCTACATAATATTCGATTGAAATTATACAATGGACACAACATTTTGTGTAAAAATATTTCACTTATTTCGAGATCTAATTCATCAGTTAGATCCCGAAAGAAATGAAACATATTTAAATCTATCCAATCAAAAAAAAATTTCTGTTATCCGTTTCAAACATAGGACACCGTTTTGATGGCACACCTCATATATACATATTTTTCATCAATTTCGAGATCAATTCATTTTGTATTCTTCGTATTATTGTAATTGAGTTATATATAGGGTGTTCCCACTTAATTAGAAATCAAATATCGATTCAGAGATATAGAGGAGTGTTGGTATTTTGAAAATTGGACACTTTAATGACTGGATTACAATTCTACGATGAACACAAAATGAATTAAATGTGCAGATAGATGAGAAATATTTAGTGTTTGATTGTTTCAGTCTTTACTTGTCGGAAATTCCGCTTTATATTATATAAAGCGGAAATAAGTTATTTTACTTTTTAATCATCGAGAAATATTTATATATAGGGCGTCCCATCAAATAATAAAGACAAATTACTCAATCTTTGAAACAGATGACATTTTTGAAAAATCGATAACGGTACACTTTTCGACCATTCTGAGGTTGAAAAACTTTTCAACGCAGTTTCTTGTTTTTTAAATGGAACTCTACATATTTAGAGTGTCCCATTTATGAAACACCAACTTTGCTTTATGTCTCTGACACGTTAATTAATTTCTATGATCTGTTAGGAGTATTCTTTAAACCATAAAAACTACTGAAAAAAATCGTTTAAGAATTTTTCGAATTCCGAAGGAATTCCTATTATATATTATGTCAACTTTCCACATCAAATTTCCTTGATATTGAATGAAATTTTGTGGTTTATTTCTCGTATAAAATCTTTTTTGTAAAGGTTCTATTCTAGAAAACACAAATGTGCGGTGCAATTTGATGGAAAATAACCTGGAATCATAAAAAACCTTTTTGTTAAACTCGCATATTAACTAGTGGAATCTGAGGTGGAATTTAATGTCAGCTTAGAGCTACGGGATTTAGAGTGGAATGGTGTGAGAAACACACAAGCAAAAGCATATTTCTTATTACATCATTCTTAGTAGATTCCAATATAAATCTCTTCAATCAGCAGATTCAATTTGAGACGTTTGGTGCAAAAATCGGTTTTAATTTAAAATTTTCGAAATTGAGTTGTAGGTGTAGTCTTTTTTGATATACAATAATTTTATTCGACTTATTATTCATATGTACTAACCAATTTTCATAGTTTATCCTGCTATTTCATGTTAAAGAATAATATTCGCATTGAAACTCAAATTGTTCATTTAATAAATAATTTGATATAAATAATTGGATACCTTCCTCATGTTTGTTCCCACTGAAAAAATAACAAGCAGGTGCTACCTTTTAAATAACCAACAGTTATTAAATCGCAAAATTATGTGAGCGCTCTTGTATTATGGTAACAAAATAGCTTCGCCTCTTTTATATCACAATTTGAAAAACGGTACTCATCGTCGAAGGCTCTGAACTTATCCATTTTCGAGAGAATAATCAACAAAAATTTTAAGATTTGATTCTTTCTGAAATTGGAATTCAAGCAATTCGAAGAAGATGTTCTAATTAAAAATGATGTTTTAGATAGGAGTATTGACCTCAAATTCATAGTTACTTGTTAGAAATGTTTTCATTTAGTAAAAAGAGTTAGCACCTTTGTTTGCAATGAATTAAGTTATATTATCATTAGTCTTCTAGCAAAAAATTCATTTTTCAAAAGGAAACGAGAGTTTTCGGGGAATACCCTATAAGAAGAAATCTTCTTCTCTTTACATATTACTGATTGACAAATACAACAGAGCAAAGGAAATTACATTCAACAATACCTAAGTTTTTCCAAAAAAAGCCATAGACGAATATTCGGTATATAAGAGAAATTGTAGAAAATATTGAAGCTTGTCAATGATACCTACAATCCGCCTAGTATAATTCGAAATCATTTGGTACGTGTCCCAGATATGATATTTTGCATTCCACCCTACATTAATCTTCAGTAGGTACTTCTGTTTATTGTTGGATACAAAATCCGATTCAGTAGGCTGGTGTAACATATCAATTTTCATAGAAAATTTTTCTTGGGAAAATGTAACGAAACTTTTCCTCCAACAATTTTTTTTTTTAATTATTCAGCGACGTCACTTTCAGCCTAAAACTAATTGATCTGCGATCCGACATAATGATATCCGTTCTTAGAATTATAAATTGACAATAACAAAATTCCAAAGAAATATCTATTGACCGATTTTCAAGAAGATACTCCAAAAATTTCCATGAATTGATTTATGGTTTATAAAATCAATTCAACATATTGGCTCTTGAATTTGAGCTCTATCAATAAATATTTTATGATCAAAGCCTAGAACAACATTATGCAAAGGTACGAGTACTCAATATTTTTCTGGCTCGAGTACATTAAATTAGGAAAGGAAACGTACGTCTCGAATGATTTCATTTATAGTATTGAAGAAGAGATAATTTTTTCCTCATAAATATGAAATACTTCGATGAATATCATTTATTCATTAGATAAAACTCGCTCTTATTCATTTCGTTCAATTTTACTTATGTATATTCGAACACCTACATTAAAAAGTTGAAAATTTCAACAAAGACCATCCTATACACTTATCGAAATAACAGTTCAAACTGCCCTAGCTAGACTTTCAAGCGTTGGCAGGAATTCGAGTATCAGAAAGCGAAATAAATGCATTCCCAAACCCTTCTCGTCATTCCACTTATATAAATCACCATGAGTCATGACATGAATAATAGGTATGTATTTAATTCATCAAATTGATAAAGAGTTTCGACTTTCCGAGATCCACACAGTGTTGCAATTCAAGGATCTCCCAAAGTACGCACGACACCTCTAGGACGATATACATTTTCGATGCCAGCGCCAATTTTCCCGAACTTCATTTGTACAATTTGCATGTAATTAGTGACCGCTATGAGCTCCATCTCAAACTTCGCCAGAATGATATATACTACCTCAGGATACCGAAAATGAACGAAATACGTTACGAGATCCGCCCATCGGATCTCATGATCTCGTAGCGTTGATAACTTGGCTGTATACGGATCTCGTATTCCTACACCATACATATATATATATATATATATATATATACATATGTATATAAAAAATAAATATTATATTTTAATAAACGAAATTGTATGAATGTAAAATTTTGTTTGTTTTTTTGAAGAAATTTCTTTTCCTAAAACTTAAATTAAATTTTTATAAGAACAACGATCTCAGAAAGGAAAAGAAGGTCGTCTTCGTGAAAATTTCAATGAACCATTAACAGTATTAGCTATTTCAGGACTTTGGACTCTTTATTCCTTTTTCTTTGCTCTTGAAATCAGGTGAATTTCGCTCAATGTAATGAAAAGAAACTTGACCAAACTTTATAATTTCCCCCTGTGTTCAGCGGCGCTACGTTCTCCTACTTCTGTAACCTAGATAAATGAGGATATTTTGGAAGATCGTACCTCATGCACTCGAATCATGTAATTTTTTTTTGTTTCACAAAACTCATAAATATACCAGTCATGAACTCTGAATTAACCTATATCTTTAATGACCCAAAACAAAACACTCATTAATTTCCGTTTTATAACCTATTATTCCTTTTCCTGGGTCAGAACAATTTTTTTGGAGAATTCTCGTCTCTGATTACTATAAAATTTCTTTCTTCTATTGGTCCTCTAATTCACTTGAAAATCAAAACTTAGTTGAATAATTACTCGAAAAAAAGATCTGTCCAAGGTCAGATTGGATTTCTTTAAATTTTATCATCCTGGATATTAGACATGAGAACTCAGAATATATTGAATTTCTCTCTTACTACAGTTAAAGGTCTGTGCTTATAATTTACATCTGGTGTACGCTAATAGTTTCGATTGTCTGAGATACCAATTATTCAATGGCATAGGCCTTTATTTGGTAACATTTTGGATGTTCCACCATTTACTAATGTACATGCCTAAAACCTCTAGAATTTGCTTCTGAATAAGGATTGGTCAAGTCTATTCAATTCTTTTACATTTTTAGACCTCAGATTTAAAAGAATAGAAAAATTCGTCGTTTCGCAATTCAGAATCAAACAATAATTGACCAATGAAATAGAGTAATGTCTAGAAATGACAATGCATATGAAATATGAAAGCAAGGTTTCAAATGAATAAACTCTGCAATCGACTAAAAAGACGGCATTAAATTCCGAATGTAGAATCTTATATTGTTATTATTAGAACTCTTTATTGCTTAATTCATATGTTAGAATCTTATATTCAATTTTTATATTTTTTTATTTAAAAAATCCCAGTTCTATTCATGTTTCTTTGGACGAATACCAGTTTCTACTATGAAATGAATAATTACAATTCAATTGTATCTATCAATTTCAACATATGTGATCTCCAATTTCAATATCTTTTTTCAATTATTCCTGAAAAGTGATCATTCAAACTTTCATTCGTAACTTCACAAATAATTAATTACTCAACTATCTAATCATCATCAGTGAATAGTAACGAATATTCATAAATATCAACTACTCACTGAATAGAAAACTATTCACTGAATAGCTAGAAGGCTAATTTCTTAGAGTATATTCTATGTTCTGAGGTAAATTTCATAGAAAACTTCAAAAAGGATGAAAGTGTGGCGGCTTCTCATAAAGCTCCACATAGCAACAATAAACACAGCATTCGGTAGCCTAGACGTTAAGAGGTATAATCACTCACCGAGATGCGACAAGGTGCCGGGTTCGAGTCCCGGCGGCTCCCGATAATAATAAATTCCCCAAGCGTCTGTGACACGGCACACACAATTATACCAAAGTCACACTGATGAGTCCGGTGTGTGTGCCAGGGACGAAACGCATAAGTAGGCATATGTGCTATCCAACAAAAGTATGTTCGCTTTCTTGGGTTGGCAGATCGAATGTCCCTATTATCGGGAACAAAAAATAATTTCGGAAATTTGTACATTGGTCGGGAGACACAAAAATAATATTAAAGTGAATATAATAATTTAACATAATTGTTATATTCCGCTGAAGATCGAAATGTCGAAATATCAACAGAAAATGGTTTTCTCATTACCTATGTTATAATTATCAACAGAATTCAATATTTATTTTTCAGCTTGCCACATCTATCAGAATCAATTATAACCATATATAAGGGGTACATTTGTATTTATCTATGAATATAACCACGCTTAAAATGAAACCACGGAATGCAGATTACAGAAACCACAAAATACAAATATACCCTCTAGCTACACTAGCGCCTTCTATTTATCCTGTCCGCTGGACACTTTTTCAATGCGAACTGTGGACCATAGATTACAATCAAATTAAGCTGGAAATGAAGAAACGAAATACAGATAATTTTGTGGGATTGGAATTTTTTATTTCGAGCACAGTTTAGAAATTATCTAATTGAAAATTATTATTATTATTATATATATTATTATTGAAATTTAATATGAGGCGCACGCGCACTTCTATATTCTACCTAATAGACTAAGGGCCAGTTGCACCATTTGCCTAAACATTTATTAAAAATTTAAACGTTGATTACTCTATGATTTCTCAAGAGAAATCAGAAATTAATCAATGTTTAAATTTTAATCAATGTTTAGGCAAATGGTGCAACTGGCCCCTAATATAAGGTATATGGTTCGACCTGTACATAGTTAAGACGAAGAAAAATATTCTATGTTCGTCAACCATGCCGGGTTGACAAATTGTAAGTAACCTCAGTTTAGCGAATATTCTTCCAAGAGTTACTTTATAAACAGTTGTTGAAGTGATATTTCTAGTGGAAAGTTTCATGTTCAAATAAAAAATTGTTTGAATATGGGGGTAATTTTTTTAATACTAGCTTAGGGTTGTTTTAATTTATTCGAATATTTTCAAATATCAGTTATATTTCATGTAGTTAGTTTTTTTTTATTGGTTTATGGATTTTCCACCATCATAACGAAAAATTTATTACAATTCATAAAATTTCGACTTTTGAGTTTCTTTTCATGTTTTCTGGAAGTCATAGACTACTCCATTCAATGAGAAATTGCAGTTTTCCTTAGTTGAAGTTTTTCCTCGAAAACTTCTTAAGTATAGAATTTGCTTGAGACCCCTCTCTTTTTATATCTACGTAAAATTGACTGAATGAACAAAAAAATATGCGGCGCACGCGCACTTCTATATTTCACCGAATAGACAAAGAGCCAGTTGCACCATTTGCCTAAACATTAATTAAAAATTTAAACGTTGATTACTCTATGATTTCTCAAGAGAAATCAGAAATTAATCAATGTTTAAATTTTAATCAATGTTTAGGCAAATGGTGCAACTTGCCCCTAATATTAGGTATATGG
The DNA here is from genome assembly GCF_914767665.1 of Harmonia axyridis. Lineage (NCBI taxonomy): Eukaryota > Metazoa > Arthropoda > Insecta > Coleoptera > Coccinellidae > Harmonia > Harmonia axyridis. Next base: position 22,873,548 of record NC_059508.1, on the reverse strand, counting down.
CTCGACCTGTACATAGTTAAGAAGAAGAAAAATATTCTATGCTCGTCAACCATGCCAGGTTGACAAATTGTAAGTAACCTCAGTTCAGCGAACATTCTTCCAAGAGTTACTTCTTAAACAGTTGTTGAAGTGATATTTCTAGTGGAAAGTTTCATGTTTAAATAGTTAATTGTTTGAATATGGAGGTAATTTTTTTAATACTAGCTTAGGGTTATTTTCATTTATTCGAATATTTTCGAATATCAGTTATATTTCATGTAGTTATTTTTTTTCATTGGTTTATGAATTTTCAACTTTCTTAACGAAAAATTTATTACAATTCAAGAAATTTCGACTTTTTAGTTTCTTTTCATGTTTTCTGGAAGTCATAGACTACTCCATTCAATGAGAAATTGCAGTTTTCCTTAGTTGAAGTTTTTCCTCGAAAACTCTTCAAGTATAGAGTTTGCTTGAGACCCCTCTCTTTTTATATCTACGTAAAATTGACTGAATGAATAAAAAAATATAGATTTTTCCAAAAAACTTTTCATTAGAAATCTATAGGAATCTCTTCAACTTATGAACTGTTCAGCTTATACTCAAGTATTGCCATATTGCTGAAATTATCATCAACCAAGCTATCTGATAATGCAATAATATACTGGGTGTGACGTTTGAAATAAGTAGGTAGTAATCTGAAATTGTTAAAATTTTCAGCAGAAAATTATTATTAGTTTTCCATAAACAATAAGCCATCGCGGTGAATCACCCTGTACATCATTATCATTCAGCCTTCTGCTTCCACCGAGGGATATAAATTTCGCCTTACTGGTTTTTGACTGTTTTGCAATTATCTCTGGCCAAGCGTTTTTATAGACTATTTCAAGGGACTTTGGATATACTATATACAGAAATATTATAATTTCCAAAATGATTTCAACTATTATATTGTTATTTTTTTTTCAGAATCTACATTTCTTGGAGTTAACTCAGTTAGAAGAAGAAGAGGTCCGTTTTATAAATAATATATTATTTACCAATTCTAGTGAATACAAATTACCCTGTAGAGTTAAACAAAAATTTTCTGCAAGTAAGTATAGAGATCTTAAAAGAATTATTCATGGTCAATATGAATATGCAATATAATAATGAATCAACTAATATCAACTTTTTCAGAAAATGAGTGTAGAAAATCAGTAATCAATTACAATGGATTATCAATTACAAAACCTATTATCCAGAATGAGATGACAGGAAAACATTCGAAACCTTCAACTCCCCCCAGTTGAGCTGTAAAAACAGTTGAAATTACTGCAAGAGATAATACAGAGATAATCAAAAATGATACAATTTCCAATAGGACAATTGAAAAAATTGAAAGTAGCATCTCGAATAAAAATGAATCTAAAATTGAGGAGCCCACAGTAAATGTATGGAAAAAATCATGGGCTAGTCTATTTGATAAAGATGTTAAAACAATATCGAATGAGAAAATAGACAATAAAATTGATGATTCACATGGAACATCTTTAAAACATACAAAAGTAGTCAAAAAAATAGATTCAGCCACTCATATGTTAGGAGGTGAGTTCAAAACCATATCTTTTTTTATATATTTATCTTACTTTCAACTAACAATTTGCTTACATCTACAGTAGATAATTATTTTACTTAGTTGAACCCATTTTACTTGATGAAAAGTGGTATGCTTTGGTTTTCACCTACAAATATCAGTGAAAATTCAAGTTTCTATCATGGTTAGTAATATTTTTTAATTTTCAGAATTTCTCAAGAACTATAAAATTGATGGGACCCAAACCAGTTTTAAACCCAGGGGTTTACGAAACAAAAGTAACTTTCGTTATATAAACTCAATATTACAAGCCTTACTTGCTTGCCCACCACTTTGTAATCTCCTCAAACGGCTATCAGAGAACTTCACTCACAATAATGCACTGAAATCAATAACAATGAGTGAAAATATGTAAGTATAAATTAATATAATTTGCAACTTTGATTGAATAACAATTTTATATATGTATTTTCATTATTCAACTATTCCAGGTGTAAATTTATGAATAACTTCGATAATCTGCCCAATGTAAGACGCAATGATATAATCTCCCACGTGGTGAGGTCAATTGCTGCTGTAACTACAAATGCACGACTGACTTCTGTTGTTGATTTCATTCGTTTGTTATTTTCTTCAATGATTCTCATTCTAACACTTTTCATCGTAATGCACAGGGACGAAAGCTTGACACGCGTGTCTAAGGAAACCACTTTGGTATAAGGGACTGTTCTTATTCCCTTCTTTTTGTTTAATGAACAATTATCCAAGTAAGCCGTTCCACATTGTTGATTTTCTTGGGCTCGGATGTCACGCAGGTAGCTGTAATCTCGCACGTGGTAAGGTCAATTGCTGCTGTAACCACGAATGCACGACTGACTTCTGTTGTTGATTTCATTCGTTTGTTATTTTCTTCAATGATTCTCATTCTAACACTTTTCATCGTATTGCACAGGGACGAAAGCTAGACACGCGTGTCTAAGGAAACCACTTTGGTATAAGGGACTGTTCTTATTCCCTTCTTTGTGTTTAATGAACAATTATCCAAGTAAGCCATTCCACATTGTTGATTTTCTTGGACTCGGATGTCACGCAGGTAGCTATAATCTCCCACGTGGTGAGGTCAATTGCTGCTGTTACCACAAATGCACGACTGACTTCTGTTGTTGATTTCATTCGTTTGTTATTTTCTTCAATGTTTCTCATTCTAACACTTTTCATCGTAATGCACAGGAACGAAAGCTTGACACACGTGTCTATGGAAACCACATTGGTATAAGGGACTGCTCTTCTTCCCTTTTTTCTTTTTGATGAACAATTATCCAAGTAAGCCATTCCACATTGTTGATTTTCTTGGACTCGGATGTCACGCAGGTAGCTATAATCTCCCACGTGGTGAGGTCAATTGCTGCTGTAACCACAAATGCACGACTGACTTCTGTTGTTGATTTCTTTTGTTTGTTATTTCCTTCTATGTTTCTCATTCTAACACTTTTCATCGTATTGCACAGGGACGAAAGCTTGACACGCGTGTCTAAGGAAACCACTTTGGTATAAGGGACTGTTCTTATTCCCTTCGTTTTGTTCAATCAACAATTATCCAAGTAAGCCATTCCACATTGTTGATTTTCTTGGACTCGAATGTCACGCAGGTAGCTATAATCTCCCACGTGGTAAGGTCAATTGCTGCTGTAACCACAAAGGCACGACTGACTTCTGTTGTTGATTTCATTTGTTTGTTATTTCTTTCTATGTTTTTCGTTCTAACACTTTTCATCGTATTGCACAGGGACGAAAGCTTGACACGCGTGTCTAAGGAAACCACTTTGGTATAAGGGACTGTTCTTATTCCCTTCGTTTTGTTTAATGAACAATTATCCAAGTAAGCCATTCCACATTGTTGATTTTCTTGGACTCGGATGTCACGCAGGTAGCTATAATCTCCCACGTGGTAAGGTCAATTGCTGCTGTAACCACAAATGCACGACTGACTTCTGTTGTTGATTTCATTTGTTTGTTATTTCCTTCTATGTTTCTCATTCTAACACTTTTCATCGTATTGCACAGGAACGAAAGCTTGACACAGGTGTCTAAGGAAACCACTATGGTATAAGGGACTGTTCTTATTCCCTTCTTTTTGTTTAATGAACAATTATCCAAGTAAGCCATTCCACATTGTTGATTTTCTTGGACTCGGATGACACGCGGGTAGCTATAATCTCCCACGTGGTAAGGTCAATTGCTGCTGTAACCACAATTGGACGGCTGACTTCTGTTGTTGATTTCATTTGTTTGTTATTTCCTTCAATGTTTCTCATTCTAACACTTCACATCGTATTGCACAGGGACGAAAGCTTGACACACGTGTCTATGGAAACCACATTGGTATAAGGGACTGTTCTTATTCCCTTCTTTCTGTATGATGATCAATTATCCAAGTAAGCCATTCCACATTGTTGATTTTCTTGGACTCGGATGACACGCAGGTAGCTATAATCTGTAACGTGGTAAGGTCAATTGCTGCTGTAACCACAAATGCTCGACTGACTTCTGTTGTTGATTTCATTTGTTTGTTATTTCCTTCAATGTTTCTCATTCTAACACTTTTCATCGTATTGCACAGGGACGAAAGCTTGACACACGTGTCTAAGGATTCCACTTTGGTATAAGGGTCTGTTCTTATTCAATTCTTTTTGTTTAATGAACATATATCCAAGTAAGCCGTTACACATTGTTGATTTTCTTGGACTCGGATGTCACGCAGGTAGCTATAATCTCCCACGTGATAAGGTCAATTGCTGCTGTAACCACAAATGCACGACTGACTTCTGTTGTTGATTTCATTCGTTTGTTATTTTCTTCAATGTTTCTCATTCTAACACTTTTCATCGTAATGCACAGGGACGAAAGCTTGACACACGTGTCTATGGAAACCACATTGGTATAAGGGACTGTTCTTACTTCATTCTTTCTGTATAATGATCAATTATCCAATTAAGCCATTCCACATTGTTGATTTTCTTGGACTCGGATGTCACGCAGGTAGCTATAATCTCTCACGTGGTAAGGTCAATTGCTGCTGTAATCACAAATGCACGACTGACTTCTGTTGTTGATTTGATTCGTTTGTTATTTCCTTCAATGTTTCCCATTCTAACACTTCTCATCGTATTGCACAGGGACGAAAGCTTGACACACGTGTCTATGGAAACCACATTGGTATAAGGGACTGTTCTTATTCCCTTCTTTCTGTATAATGATCAATTATCCAAGTAAGCCATTCCACATTGTTGATTTTCTTGGACTCGGATGACACGCAGGTAGCTATTATCTTTTACGTGGAAAGGTCAATTGCTGCTGTAACCACAAATGCACGACTGAATTCTGTTGTTGATTTCATTTGTTTGTTATTTCCTTTAATGTTTCTCATTCTAACATTTCTCATCGTATTGCACAGGGACGAAAGCTTGACACACGTGTCTAAGGAAACCACTTTGGTATAAGGGACTGTTCTTATTCCCTTCTTTTTGTTTAATGAACAATTATCCAAGTAAGCCGTTCCACATTGTTCATTTTCTTGGGCTCGGATGTCACGCAGGTAGCAGTAATCTCCCACGTGGTAAGGTCAATTGCTGCTGTAACCACAAATGCACGACTGACTTCTGTTGTTGATTTCATTCGTTTGTTATTTTCTTCAATGTTTCTCATTCTAACACTTTTCATCGTATTGCACAGGGACGAAAGCTTGACACGCGTGTCTAAGGAAACCACTTTGGTATAAGGGACTGTTCTTATTCCCTTCTTTTTGTTTAATGAACAATTATCCAAGTAAGCCATTCCACTTTGTTGATTTTCTTGGACTCGGATGTCACGCAGGTAGCTATAATCTCCCACGTGGTGAGGTCAATTGCTGCTGTAACCACAAATGCACGACTGACTTCTATTGTTGATTTCATTCGTTTGTTATTTTCTTCAATGATTCTCATTCTAACACTTTTCATCGTATTGCACAGGGACGAAAGCTTGACACGCGTGTCTAAGGAAACCACTTTGGTATAAGGGACTGTTCTTATTCCCTTCTTTTTGTTTAATGAACAATTATCCAAGTAAGCCGTTCCACATTGTTGATTTTCTTGGGCTCGGATGTCACGCAGGTAGCTGTAATCTCCCACGTGGTAAGGTCAATTGCTGCTGTAACCACGAATGCACGACTGACTTCTGTTGTTGATTTCATTCGTTTGTTATTTTCTTCAATGATTCTCATTCTAACACTTTTCATCGTATTGCACAGGGACGAAAGCTTGACACGCGTGTCTAAGGAAACCACTTTGGTATAAGGGACTGTTCTTATTCCCTTCTTTTTGTTTAATGAACAATTATCCAAGTAAGCCGTTCCACATTGTTGATTTTCTTGGGCTCGGATGTCACGCAGGTAGCTGTAATCTCCCACGTGGTAAGGTCAATTGCTGCTGTAACCACGAATGCACGACTGACTTCTGTTGTTGATTTCATTCGTTTGTTATTTTCTTCAATGATTCTCATTCTAACACTTTTCATCGTATTGCACAGGGACGAAAGCTTGACACGCGTGTCTAAGGAAACCACTTTGGTATAAGGGACTGTTCTTATTCCCTTCTTTTTGTTTAATGAACAATTATCCAAGTAAGCCATTCCACATTGTTGATTTTCTTGGACTCGGATGTCACGCAGGTAGCCATAATCTCCCACGTGGTGAGGTCAATTGCTGCTGTAACCACAAATGCACGACTGACTTCTGTTGTTGATTTCATTCGTTTGTTATTTTCTTCAATGTTTCTCATTCTAACACTTTTCATCGTAATGCACAGGGACGAAAGCTTGACACACGTGTCTATGGAAACCACATTGGTATAAGGGACTGTTCCTACTTCATTCTTTCTGTATAATGATCAATTATCCAAGTAAGCCATTCCACATTGTTTATTTTCTTGGACTCGGATGTCAAGCAGGTAGCTATAATCTCCCACGTGGTAAGGTCAATTGCTGCTGTAATCACAAATGCACGACTGACTTCTGTTGTTGATTTGATTTGTTTGTTATTTCCTTCAATGTTTCTCATTCTAACACTTCTCATCGTATTGCAAAGGGACGAAAGCTTGACACACGTGTCTATGGAAACCACATTGGTATAAGGGACTGTTCTTATTCCCTTCTTTCTGTATAATGATCAATTATCCAAGTAAGCCATTCCACATTGTTGATTTTCTTGGACTCGGATGACACGCAGGTAGCTATTATTTTTTACGTGGTAAGGTCAATTGCTGCTGTAACCACAAATGCACGACTGACTTCTGTTGTTGATTTCATTCGTTTGTTATTTTCTTCAATGTTTCTCATTCTAACACTTTTCATCGTATTGCACAGGGACGAAAGCTTGACACGCGTGTCTAAGGAAACCACTTTGGTATAAGGGTCTGTTCTTATTCCCTTCTTTTTGTTTAATGAACAATTATCCAAGTAAGCCATTCCACATTGTTGATTTTCTTGGACTCGGATGTCACGCAGGTAGCTATAATCTCCCACGTGGTGAGGTCAATTGCTGCTGTAACCACAAATGCACGACTGACTTCTATTGTTGATTTCATTCGTTTGTTATTTTCTTCAATGATTCTCATTCTAACACTTTTCATCGTATTGCACAGGGACGAAAGCTTGACACGCGTGTCTAGGGAAACCACTTTGGTATAAGGGACTGTTCTTATTCCCTTCTTTTTGTTTAATGAACAATTATCCAAGTAAGCAATTCCACATTGTTGATTTTCTTGGACTCGGATATCACGCCGGTATAAGGGTCTGTTCTTATTCCCTTCTTTTTGTTTAATGAACAATTATCCAAGTTAGCCATTCCACATTGTTGATTTTCTTGGACTCGGATGTCACGCAGGTAGCTATAATCTCCCACGTGGTAAGGTCAATTGCTGCTGTAACCACAAATGCACGACTGACTTCTGTTGTTGATTTCATTCGTTTGTTATTTTCTTCAATGTTTCTCATTCTAACACTTTTCATCGTAATGCACAGGGACGAAAGCTTGACACACGTGTCTATGGAAACCACATTGGTATAAGGGACTGTTCTTACTTCATTCTTTCTGTATAATGATCAATTATCCAAGTAAGCCATTCCACATTGTTTATTTTCTTGGACTCGGATGTCAAGCAGGTAGCTATAATCTCCCACGTGGTAAGGTCAATTGCTGCTGTAATCACAAATGCACGACTGACTTCTGTTGTTGATTTGATTTGTTTGTTATTTCCTTCAATGTTTCTCATTCTAACACTTCTCATCGTATTGCACAGGGACGAAAGCTTGACACACGTGTCTATGGAAACCACATTGGTATAAGGGAATGTTCTTATTCCCTTCTTTCTGTATAATGATCAATTATCCAAGTAAGCCATTCCACATTGTTGATTTTCTTGGACTCGGATGACACGCAGGTAGCTATTATTTTTTACGTGGTAAGGTCAATTGCTGCTGTAACCACAAATGCATGACTGACTTCTGTTGTTGATTTCATTTGTTTGTTATTTCCTTTAATGTTTCTCATTCTAACACTTTTCATCGTATTGCACAGGGACGAAAGCATGACACGCGTGTCTAAGGAAACCACTTTGGTATAAGGGACTGTTCTTATTCCCTTCTTTTTGTTTAATGAACAATTATCCAAGTAAGCCGTTCCACATTGTTGATTTTCTTGGGCTCGGATGTCACGCAGGTAGCTGTAATCTCCCACGTGGTAAGGTCAATTGCTGCTGTAACCACGAATGCACGACTGACTTCTGTTGTTGATTTCATTCGTTTGTTATTTTCTTCAATGATTCTCATTCTAACACTTTTCATCGTATTGCACAGGGACGAAAGCTTGACACGCGTGTCTAAGGAAACCACTTTGGTATAAGGGACTGTTCTTATTCCCTTCTTTTTGTTTAATGAACAATTATCCAAGTAAGCCATTCCACATTGTTGATTTTCTTGGACTCGGATGTCACGCAGGTAGCTATAATCTCCCACGTGGTGAGGTCAATTGCTGCTGTAACCACAAATGCACGACTGACTTCTGTTGTTGATTTCATTCGTTTGTTATTTTCTTCAATGTTTCTCATTCTAACACTTTTCATCGTAATGCACAGGGACGAAAGCTTGACACACGTGTCTATGGAAACCACATTGGTATAAGGGACTGTTCTTACTTCCTTCTTTCTGTATAATGATCAATTATCCAAGTAAGCCATTCCACATTGTTGATTTTCTTGGACTCGGATGTCAAGCAGGTAGCTATAATCTCCCACGTGGTAAGGTCAATTGCTGCTGTAATCACAAATGCACGACTGACTTCTGTTGTTGATTTGATTTGTTTGTTATTTCCTTCAATGTTTCTCATTCTAACACTTCTCATCGTATTGCACAGGGACGAAAGCTTGACACACGTGTCTATGGAAACCACATTGGTATAAGGGACTGTTCTTATTCCCTTCTTTCTGTATAATGATCAATTATCCAAGTAAGCCATTCCACATTGTTGATTTTCTTGGACTCGGATGACACGCAGGTAGCTATTATTTTTTACGTGGTAAGGTCAATTGCTGCTGTAACCACAAATGCACGACTGACTTCTGTTGTTGATTTCATTCGTTTGTTATTTTCTTCAATGTTTCTCATTCTAACACTTTTCATCGTATTGCACAGGGACGAAAGCTTGACACGCGTGTCTAAGGAAACCACTTTGGTATAAGGGTCTGTTCTTATTCCCTTCTTTTTGTTTAATGAACAATTATCCAAGTAAGCCATTCCACATTGTTGATTTTCTTGGACTCGGATGTCACGCAGGTAGCTATAATCTCCCACGTGGTGAGGTCAATTGCTGCTGTAACCACAAATGCACGACTGACTTCTATTGTTGATTTCATTCGTTTGTTATTTTCTTCAATGATTCTCATTCTAACACTTTTCATCGTATTGCACAGGGACGAAAGCTTGACACGCGTGTCTAAGGAAACCACTTTGGTATAAGGGTCTGTTCTTATTTCCTTCTTTTTGTTTAATGAACAATTATCCAAGTAAGCAATTCCACATTGTTGATTTTCATGGACACGGATATCACGCCGGTAGCTATAATCTCCCACGTGGTAAGGTCAATTGCTGCTGTAACCACAAATGCACGACTGACTTCTGTTGTTGATTTCATTCGTTTGTTATTTTCTTCAATGTTTGTCATTTTAACACTTTTCATCGTATTGCACAGGGACGAAAGCTTGACACGCGTGTCTAAGGAAACCACATTGGTATAAGGGACTGTTCTTATTTCCTTCTTTCTGTATAATGATCAATTATCCAAGTAAGCCATTCCACATTGTTTATTTTCTTGGACTCGGATGTCACGCAGGTAGCTATAATCTCCCACGTGGTGAGGTCAATTGCTGCTGTAACCACAAATGCACGACTGACTTCTATTGTTGATTTCATTCGTTTGTTATTTTCTTCAATGATTCTCATTCTAACACTTTTCATCGTATTGCACAGGGACGAAAGCTTGACACGCGTGTCTAGGGAAACCACTTTGGTATAAGGGACTGTTCTTATTCCCTTCTTTTTGTTTAATGAACAATTATCCAAGTAAGCCATTCCACATTGTTGATTTTCTTGGGCTCGGATGTCACGCAGGTAGCTATAATCTCCCACGTGGTGAGGTCAATTGCTGCTGTAACCACAAATGCACGACTGACTTCTGTTGTTGATTTCATTCGTTTGTTATTTCCTTCAATGTTTCTCATTCTAACACTTCTCATCGTATTGCACAGGGACGAAAGCTTGACACACGTGTCTAAGGAAACCACATTGGTATAAGGGACTGTTCTTATTTCCTTCTTTCTGTATGATGATCAATTATCCAAGTAAGCCATTCCACATTATTGATTTTCTAGGACTCGGATGACACGCAGGTAGCTATAATCTTTAACGTGGTAAGGTCAATTTGGAATGGCTTACTTGGATAATTGATCATTATACAGAAAAAAGGGAATAAGAACAGTCCCTTATACCAAAGTGGTTTCCTTAGACACCTGTGTCAAGCTTTCGTTCCTGTGCAATACGATGAAAAGTGTTAAAATGAGAAACATAGAAGGAAATAACAAACAAATGAAATCAACAACAGAAGTCAGTCGTGCATTTGTGGTTACAGCAGCAATTGACCTTACCACGTGGGAGATTATAGCTACCTGCGTGACATTCGTGTCCAAGAAAATCAACAATGTGGAATGGCTTACAAGGATAATTGTTGATTGAACAAAACGAAGGGAATAAGAACAGTCCCTTATACCAAAGTGGTTTCCTTAGACACGCGTGTCAAGCTTTCGTCCCTGTGCAATACGATGAAAAGTGTTAGAATGAGAAACATAGAAGGAAATAACAAACAAATGAAATCAACAACAGAAGTCAGTCGTGCATTTGTGGTTACAGCAGCAATTGACCTTACCACGTGGGAGATTATAGCTACCTGCGTGACATCCGAGTCCAAGAAAATCAACAATGTGGAATGGCCTACTTGGATAATTGTTGATTAAACAAAAAAAAAAATAAGAACAGTCCCTTATACCAAAGTGGTTTCCTTAGACACGTGTGTCAAGCTTTCGTCCCTGTGCGATACGATGAAAAGTGTTAGAATGAGAAACATAGAAGGAAATAACAAACAAATGAAATCAACAACAGAAGTCAGTCGTGCATTTGTGGTTACAGCAGCAATTGACCTTACCACGTGGGAGCTTATAGCTACCTGCGTGACATCCGAGTTCAAGAAAATCAACAATGTGGAATGGCTTACTTGGATAATTGTTGATTGAACAAAAAGAAGGGAATAAGAACAGTCCCTCATACCAAAGTGGTTTTCTTAGACACGTGTGTCAAGCTTTCGTCCCTTTGCAATACGATGAAAAGTGTTAGAATGAGAAACATTGAAGGAAATAACAAACAAATGAAATCAACAACAGAAGTCAGTCGTGCATTTGTGGTTTCAGCATTAATTGACCTTACCACGTGGGAGATTATAGCTACCTGCGTGACATCCGAGTCCAAGAAAATCAACAATGTGGAATGACTTACTTGGATAATTGATCATTATACAGAAAGAATGAAGTAAGAACAGTCCCTTATACGAATGTGGTTTCCATAGACACGTGTGTCAAGCTTTCGTCCCTGTGCAATACGATGAAAAGTGTAAGAATGAGAAACATAGAAGGAAAAAACAAACAAATGAAATCAACAACAGAAGTCAGTCGTGCATTTGTGGTTACAGCAGCAATTGACATTACCACGTGGGAGATTCTAGCTACCTGCGTGACATCCGAGTCCAAGAAAATCAACAATGTGGAATGGCTTATTCGGATAATTGTTCATTAAACAAAAAGAATTGAATAAGAACAGTCCCTTATACCAAAGTGGTTTCCTTAGACACGCGTGTCAAGCTTTCGTCCCTGTGCAATACGATGAAAAAAGTGTTAGAATGAGAAACATTGAAGAAAATAACAAACGAATGAAATCAACAACAGAAGTCAGTCGTGCATTTGTGGTTACAGCAGTAATTGACCTTACCACGTGGGAGATGATAGCTACCTGCGTGACATCCGAGTCCAAGAAAATCAACAATGTGGAATGGCCCACTTGGATAATTGTTGATCAAACAAAAAAAAGGGAATAAGAACAGTCCCTTATACCAAAGTGGTTTCCTAAGACACGCGTGTCAAGCTTTCGTCCCTGTGCAATACGATGAAAAGTGTTAGAATGAGAAACATTGAAGAAAATAACAAACGAATGAAATCAACATTAGAAGTCAGTCGTGCATTTGTGGTTACAGCAGCAATTGACCTTACCACGTGGGAGATTATAGCTACCTGCGTGACATCCGAGTCCAAGAAAATCAACAATTTGGAATGGCCTACTTGGATAATTGTTGATTAAACAAAAAAAAGTGGTTTCCTTAGACACGCGTGTCAAGCTTTCGTCCCTGTGCAATACGATGAAAAGTGTTAGAATGAGAAACATAGAAGGAAATAACAAACAAATGAAATCAACAACAGAAGTCAGTCGTGCATTTGTGGGTACAGCAGCAATTGACCTTACCACGTGGGAGATTATAGCTACCTGCGTGTCATCCGAGTTCAAGAAAATCAACAATGTGGAATGGCTTACTTGGATAATTGTTGATTAAACAAAAAAAAAGGAATAAGAACAGTCCCTCATACCAAAGTGGTTTTCTCAGACATGTGTGTCAAGCTTTCGTCCCTGTGCAATACGATGAAAAGTGTTAGAATGAGAAACATAGAAGGAAATAACAAACAAATGAAATCAACAACAGAAGTCAGTCGTGCATTTGTGGTTACAGCAGCAATTGACCTTTCCACGTGGGAAATTATAGATAGCTGCGTGACATCCTAGTCCAAGAAAATCAACAATGTGGAATGGCTTACTTGGATACTTGGTCATCAAAAAGAAAAAAGGAAAGAAGAGCAGTCCCTCATACCAAAGTGGTTTCCTTAGACACGTGTGTCAAGCTTTCGTCACTGTGCAATACGATGAAAAGTGTTAGAATGAGAAACATTGAAGAAAATAACAAACGAATGAAATCAACAACAGAAGTCAGTCGTGCATTCGTGGTTACAGCAGCAATTGACCTTACCACGTGGGAGATAATAGCTACCTGCGTGACATCCGAGCCCAAGAAAATCAACAATGTGGAACGGCTTACTTGGATAATTGTTCATTAAACAAAAAGAAGGGAATAAGAACAGTTCCTTATACCAAAGTGGTTTCCTTAGACACGTGTTTCAAGCTTTCGTCCCTGTGCAATACGATGAAAAGTGTTAGAATGAGAAATATTGAAGGAAATAACAAACAAATCAAATCAACAACAGAAGTCAGTCGTGCATTTGTGGTTACAGCAGCAATTGACCTTACCACGTGGGAGATTATAGCTACCGGCGTGACATCCGAGTCCAAGAAAATCAACAATGTGGAATGGCTTACTTGGATAATTGTTGATTGAACAAAAAGAAGGGAATAAGAACAGTCCCTCATACAAAAGTGGTTTTCTTAGACACGTGTCAAGCTTTCGTCCCTGTGCAATACGATGAAAAGTGTTAGAATGAGAAACATTGAAGGAAATAACAAACGAATGAAATCAACAACAGAAGTCAGTCGTGCATTTGTGGTTACAGCGGCAATTGACATTACCACGTGGGAGATTCTAGCTACCTGCGTGACATCCGAGTCCAAGATAATCAACAATGTGGAATGGCTTACTTGGATAATTGTTCATTAAACAAAAAGAAGGGAATAAGAACAGTCCCTTATACCAAAGTGGTTTCCTTAGACACGTGTGTCAAGCTTTCGTCCCTGTGCAATACGATGAGAAGTGTTAGAATGAGAAACATTGAAGGAAATAACAAACAAATAAAATCAACATTAGAAGTCAGTCGTGCATTTGTGGTTACAGCAGCAATTGACCTTACCACGTGGGAGATTATAGCTACCTGCGTGACATCCGAGTCCAAGATAATCAACAATGTGGAATGGCTTACTTGGATAATTGATCATTATACAGAAAGAAGGGAATAAGAACAGTCCCTTATACCAATGTGGTTTCCATAGACACGTGTGTCAAGCTTTCGTCCCTGTGCAATACGATAAGAAGTGTTAGAATGAGAAACATTGAAGGAAATAACAAACAAATCAAATCAACAACAGAAGTCAGTCGTGCATTTGTGATTACAGCAGCAATTGACCTTACCAATTGAGAGATTGTAGCTACATGCGTGACATCCGAGTCCAAGAAAATCAACAATGTGGAATGGCTTACTTGGATAATTGTTGATTGAACAAAAAGAAGGGAATAAGGACAGTCCCTTATACCAAAGTGGTTTCCTTAGACACGTGTGTCAAGCTTTCGTCCCTGTGCAATACGATGAGAAGTGTTAGAATGAGAAACATTGAAGGAAATAACAAACAAATAAAATCAACATTAGAAGTCAGTCGTGCATTTGTGGTTACAGCAGCAATTGACCTTACCACGTGGGAGATTATAGCTACCTGCGTGACATCCGAGTCCAAGATAATCAACAATGTGGAATGGCTTACTTGGATAATTGTTGATTGAACAAAACGAAGGGAATAAGAACAGTCCCTTATACCAAAGTGGTTTCCTTAGACACGCGTGTCAAGCTTTCGTCCCTGTGCAATACGATGAAAAGTGTTAGAATGAGAAACATAGAAGGAAATAACAAACAAATGAAATCAACAACAGAAGTCAGTCGTGCATTTGTGGTTACAGCAGCAATTGACCTCACCACGTGGGAGATTATAGCTACCTGCGTGACATCCGAGTCCAAGAAAATCAACAATGTGGAATGGCTTACTTGGATAATTGTTCATTAAACATAAAGAAGGGAATGAGAACAGTCCCTTATACCAAAGTGGTTTCCTCAGACACCTGTGTCAAGCTTTCGTTCCTGTGCAATACGATGAAAAGTGTTAGAATGAGAAACATAGAAGGAAATAACAAACAAATGAAATCAACAACAGAAGTCAGTCGTGCATTTGTGGTTACAGCAGCAATTGACCTCACCACGTGGGAGATTATAGCTACCTGCGTGACATCCGAGTCCAAGAAAATCAACAATGTGGAATGGCTTACTTGGATAATTGTTCATTAAACATAAAGAAGGGAATGAGAACAGTCCCTTATACCAAAGTGGTTTCCTTAGACACGCGTGTCAAGCTTTCGTCCCTGTGCAATACGATGAAAAGTGTTAAAATGAGAAACATTGAAGGAAATAACAAACAAATGAAATCAACATTAGAAGTCATTCGTGCATTTGTGGTTACAGCAGCAATTGACCTTACCACGTGGGAGATTATAGCTACCTGCGTGACATCCGAGTCCAAGATAATCAACAATGTGGAATGGCTTACTTGGATAATTGTTCATTAAACAAAAAGAAGGGAATAAGAACAGTCCCTTATACCAAAGTGGTTTCCTTAGACACCTGCGTCAAGCTTTCGTTCCTGTGCAATACGATGAAAAGTGTTAGAATGAGAAACATAGAAGGAAATAACAAACAAATGAAATCAACAACAGAAGTCAGTCGTGCATTTGTGGTTACAGCAGCAATTGACCTTACCACGTGGGAGATTATAGCTACCTGCGTGACATCCGAGTCCAAGAAAATCAACAATGTGGAATGGCTTACTTGGATAATTGTTCATTAAACAAAACGAAGGGAATAAGAACAGTCCCTTATACCAAAGTGGTTTCCTCAGACACGCGTGTCAAGCTTTCGTCCCTGTGCAATACGACGAAAAGTGTTAGAATGAGAAACATTGAAGGAAATAACAAACAAATGAAATCAACATTAGAAGTCAGTCGTGCATTTGTGGTTACAGCAGCAATTGACCTTACCACGTGGGAGATTATAGCTACCTGCGTGACATCCGAGTCCAAGATAATCAACAATGTGGAATGGCTTACTTGGATAATTGTTCATTAAACAAAAAGAAGGGAATAAGAACAGTCATTTATACCAAAGTGGTTTCCTTAGACACCTGTGTCAAGCTTTCGTTCCTGTGCAATACGATGAAAAGTGTTAGAATGAGAAACATAGAAGGAAATAACAAACAAATGAAATCAACAACAGAAGTCAGTCGTGCATTTGTGGTTACAGCAGCAATTGACCTTACCACGTGGGAGATTATAGCTACCTGCGTGACATCCGAGTCCAAGAAAATCAACAATGTGGAATGGCTTACTTGGATAATTGTTCATTAAACAAAACGAAGGGAATACGAACAGTCCCTTATACCAAAGTGGTTTCCTTAGACACGCGTGTCAAGCTTTCGTCCCTGTGCAATACGATGAAAAGTGTTAGAATGAGAAACATAGAAGGAAATAACAAACAAATGAAATTAACAACAGAAGTCAGTCGTGCATTTGTGGTTACAGCAGCAATTGACCTTACCACGTGGGAGATTATAGGTACCTGCGTGACATTCGAGTCCAAGAAAATCAACAATGTGGAATTGCTTACTTGGATAATTGTTGATTGAACAAAAAGAAGGGAATAAGAACAGTCCCTTATACCAAAGTGGTTTCCTTAGACACGTGTGTCAAGCTTTCGTCCCTGTGCAATACGATGAGAAGTGTTAGAATGAGAAACATTGAAGGAAATAACAAACAAATGAAATCAACAACAGAAGTCAGTCGTGCATTTGTGGTTACAGCAGCAATCGACCTTACCACGTAAAAGATAATAGCTACCTGCGTGTCATCCGAGTCCAAGAAAATCAACAATGTGGAATGGCTTACTTGGATAATTGTTCATTAAACAAAACGAAGGGAATAAGAACAGTCCCTTATACCAAAGTGGTTTCCTTAGACACGCGTGTCAAGCTTTCGTCCCTGTGCAATACGATGAAAAGTGTTAGAATGAGAAACATAGAAGGAAATAACAAACAAATGAAATCAACAACAGAAGTCAGTCGTGCATTTGTGGTTACAGCAGCAATTGACCTTACCACGTGGGAGATTATAGCTACCTGCGTGACATTCGAGTCCAAGAAAATCAACAATGTGGAATTGCTTACTTGGATAATTGTTGATTGAACAAAAAGAAGGGAATAAGAACAGTCCCTTATACCAAAGTGGTTTCCTTAGACACGTGTGTCAAGCTCTCGTCCCCGTGCAATACGATGAAAAGTGTTAGAATGAGAAACATTGAAGAAAATAACAAACGAATGAAATCAACAACAGAAGTCAGTCGTGCATTTGTGGTTACAGCAGCAATTGACCTTACCACGTGGGAGATTATAGCTACCTGCGTGACATCCGAGTCCAAGAAAATCAACAATGTGGAACAACTTACTTGGATAATTGTTCATTAAACAAAAAGAATTGAATAAGAACAGTCCCTTATACCAAAGTGGTTTCCTTAGACACGTGTGTCAAGCTTTCGTCCCTGTGCAATACGATGAAAAGTGTTAGAATGAGAAACATTGAAGGAAATAACAAACAAATGAAATCAACAACAGAAGTCAGTCGTGCATTTGTGGTTACAGCAGCAATTGACCTTACCACGTGGGAGATTATAGCTACCTGCGTGACATCCGAGTCCAAGATAATCAACAATGTGGAATGGCTTACTTGGATAATTGTTCATTAAACAAAAAGATAGGAATAAGAACAGTCCCTTATACCAAAGTGGTTTCCTTAGACACCTGTGTCAAGCTTTCGTTCCTGTGCAATACGATGAAAAGTGTTAGAATGAGAACCATAGAAGGAAATAACAAACAAATGAAATCAAGAACAGAAGTCAGTCGTGCATTTGTGGTTACAGCAGCAATTGACCTTACCACGTGGGAGATTATAGCTACCTGCGTGACATCCGAGTCCAAGAAAATCAACAATGTGGAATGGCTTACTTGGATAATTGTTCATTAAACAAAACGAAGGGAATAAGAACAGTCCCTTATACCAAAGTGGTTTCCTTAGACACGCGTGTCAAGCTTTCGTCCCTGTGCAATACGATGAAAAGTGTTAGAATGGGAAACATAGAAGGAAATAACAAACAAATGAAATCAACAAGAGAAGTCAGTCGTGCATTTGTGGTTACAGCAGCAATTGACCTTACCACGTGGGAGATTATAGCTACCTGCGTGACATTCGAGTCCAAGAAAATCAACAATGTGGAATTGCTTACTTGGATAATTGTTGATTGAACAAAAAGAAGGGAATAAGAACAGTCCCTTATACCAAAGTGGTTTCCTTAGACACGTGTGTCAAGCTTTCGTCCCTGTGCAATACGATGAGAAGTGTTAGAATGAGAAACATTGAAGGAAATAACAAACAAATAAAATCAACATTAGAAGTCAGTCGTGCATTTGTGGTTACAGCAGCAATTGACCTTACCACGTGGGAGATTATAGCTACCTGCGTGACATCCGAGTCCAAGATAATCAACAATGTGGAATGGCTTACTTGGATAATTGTTCATTAAACAAAAAGAAGGGAATAAGAACAGTCCCTTATACCAAAGTGGTTTCCTCAGACACCTGTGTCAAGCTTTCGTTCCTGTGCAATACGATGAAAAGTGTTAGAATGAGAAACATAGAAGGAAATAACAAACAAATGAAATCAACAACAGAAGTCAGTCGTGCATTTGTGGTTACAGCAGCAATTGACCTTACCACGTGGGAGATTATAGCTACCTGCGTGACATCCGAGTCCAAGAAAATCAACAATGTGGAATGGCTTACTTGGATAATTGTTCATTAAACATAAAGAAGGGAATGACAACAGTCCCTTATACCAAAGTGGTTTCCTTAGAGACGCGTGTCAAGCTTTCGTCCCTGTGCAATACGATGAAAAGTGTTAAAATGAGAAACATTGAAGGAAATAACAAACAAATGAAATCAACATTAGAAGTCATTCGTGCATTTGTGGTTACAGCAGCAATTGACCTTACCACGTGGGAGATTATAGCTACCTGCGTGACATCCGAGTCCAAGATAATCAACAATGTGGAATGGCTTACTTGGATAATTGTTCATTAAACAAAAAGAAGGGAATAAGAACAGTCCCTTATACCAAAGTGGTTTACTTAGACACCTGTGTCAAGCTTTCGTTCTTGTGCAATACGATGAAAAGTGTTAGAATGAGAAACATAGAAGGAAATAACAAACAAATGAAATCAACAACAGAAGTCAGTCGTGCATTTGTGGTTACAGCAGCAATTGACCTTACCACGTGGGAGATTATAGCTACCTGCGTGACATCCGAGTCCAAGAAAATCAACAATGTGGAATGGCTTACTTGGATAATTGTTCATTAAACAAAACGAAGGGAATAAGAAGAGTCCCTTATACCAAAGTGGTTTCCTTAGACACGCGTGTCAAGCTTTCGTCCCTGTGCAATACGATGAAAAGTGTTAGAATTAGAAACATAGAAGGAAATAACAAACAAATGAAACCAACAACAGAAGTCAGTCGTGCATTTGTGGTTACAGCAGCAATTGACCTTACCACGTGGGAGATTATAGCTACCTGCGTGACATTCGAGTCCAAGAAAATCAACAATGTGGAATTGCTTACTTGGATAATTGTTGATTGAACAAAAAGAAGGGAATAAGAACAGTCCCTTATAGCAAAGTGGTTTCCTTAGACACGTGTGTCAAGCTTTCGTCCCTGTGCAATACGATGAGAAGTGTTAGAATGAGAAACATTGAAGGAAATAACAAACAAATGAAATCAACATTAGAAGTCAGTCGTGCATTTGTGGTTACAGCAGCAATTGACCTTACCACGTGGGAGATTATAGCTACCTTCGTGACATCCGAGTCCAAGATAATCAACAATGTGGAATGGCCTACTTGGATAATTGTTGATTAAACAAAAAAAGAGAATAAGAACAGTCCCTTATACCAAAGTGGTTTCCTTAGACACGTGTGTCAAGCTTTCGTCCCTGTGCAATACGATGAAAAGTGTTAGAATGAGAAACATAGAAGGAAATAACAAACAAATGAAATCAACAACAGAAGTCAGTCGTGCATTTGTGGTTACAGCAGCAATTGACCTTACCACGTGGGAGATTATAGCTACCTGCGTGACATCCGAGTCCAAGATAATCAACAATGTGGAATGGCTTACTTGGATAATTGTTCATTAAACAAAAAGAAGGGAATAAGAACAGTCCCTTATACCAAAGTGGTTTACTTAGACACCTGTGTCAAGCTTTCGTTCTTGTGCAATACGATGAAAAGTGTTAGAATGAGAAACATAGAAGGAAATAACAAACAAATGAAATCAACAACAGAAGTCAGTCGTGCATTTGTGGTTACAGCAGCAATTGACCTTACCACGTGGGAGATTATAGCTACCTGCGTGACATCCGAGTCCAAGAAAATCAACAATGTGGAATGGCTTACTTGGATAATTGTTCATTAAACAAAACGAAGGGAATAAGAACAGTCCCTTATACCAAAGTGGTTTCCTTAGACACGCGTGTCAAGCTTTCGTCCCTGTGCAATACGATGAAAAGTGTTAGAATTAGAAACATAGAAGGAAATAACAAACAAATGAAATCAACAACAGAAGTCAGTCGTGCATTTGTGGTTACAGCAGCAATTGACCTTACCACGTGGGAGATTATAGCTACCTGCGTGACATTCGAGTCCAAGAAAATCAACAATGTGGAATTGCTTACTTGGATAATTGTTGATTGAACAAAAAAAAAAAAATAAGAACAGTCCCTTATACCAAAGTGGTTTCCTTAGACACGTGTGTCAAGCTTTCGTCACTGTGCAATACGATGAGAAGTGTTAGAATGAGAAACATTGAAGGAAATAACAAACAAATGAAATCAACAACAGAAGTCAGTCGTGCATTTGTGGTTACAGCAGCAATTGACCTTACCACGTGGGAGATTATAGCTACCTGCGTGACATCCGAGTCCAAGAAAATCAACAATGTGGAATAGCCTACTTGGATAATTGTTGATTGAACAAAAAAAAAAATAAGAACAGTCCCTTATACCAAAGTGGTTCCCTTAGACACGTGTGTCAAGCTTTCGTCCCTGTGCAATACGATGAGAAGTGTTAGAATGAGAAACATTGAAGGAAATAACAAACAAATGAAATCAACAACAGAAGTCAGTCGTGCATTTGTGGTTACAGCAGCAATTGACCTTACCACGTGGGAGCTTATAGCTACCTGCGTGACATCCGAGTCCAAGAAAATCAACAATGTGGAATGGCTTACTTGGATAATTGTTCATTAAACAAAAAGAAGGGAATAAGAAGAGTCCCTTATACCGAAGTGGTTTCCTTAGACACGTGTGTCAAACTTTCGTCCCTATGCAATACGATGAGAAGTGTTAGAATGAGAAACATTGAAGGAAATAACAAACAAATGAAATCAACATTAGAAGTCAGTCGTGCATTTGTGGTTACAGCAGCAATTGACCTTACCACGTGGGAGATTATAGCTACCTGCGTGACATCCGAGTCCAAGAAAATCAACAATGTGGAATGGCTTACTTGGATAATTGTTCATTAAACAAAAAGAAGGGAATAAGAACAGTCCCGCATACCAAAGTGGTTTCCTTAGACACGTGTGTCAAGCTTTCGTCCCTGTGCAATACGATGAGAAGTGTTAGAATGAGAAACATTGAAGGAAATAACAAACAAATGAAATCAACATTAGAAGTCAGTCGTGCATTTGTGGTTACAGCAGCAATTGACCTTACCACGTGGGAGATTATAGCTACCTGCGTGACATCCGAGTCCAAGAAAATCAACAATGTGGAATGGCTTACTTGGATAATTGATCATTATACAGAAAGAATGAAGTAAGAACAGTCCCTTATACCAATGTGGTTTCCATAGACACGAGTGTCAAGCTTTCGTCCCTGTGCAATACGATGAAAAGTGTAAGAATGAGAAACATAGAAGGAAAAAACAAACAAATGAAATCAACAACAGAAGTCAGTCGTGCATTTGTGGTTACAGCAGCAATTGACCTTACCACGTGGGAGATTTTAGCTACCTGCGTGACATCCGAGTCCAAGAAAATCAACAATGTGGAATGACTTACTTGGATAATTGTTCATTAAACAAAAAGAAGGGAATAAGACCGGTCCCTTATACCGAAGTGTTTTCCTTAGACACGCGTGTCAAGCTTTCGTCCCTGTGCAATACGATGAAAAGTGTTAGAATGAGAAACATTGAGGGAAATAACAAACAAATGAAATCAACATTAGAAGTCAGTCGTGCATTTGTGGTTACAGCAGCAATTGACCTTACCACGTGGGAGATTATAGCTACCTGCGTGACATCCGAGTCCAAGAAAATCAACAATGTGGAATGGCTTACTTGGATAATTGTTCATTAAACAAAAAGAAGGGAATAAGAACAGTCCCGCATACCAAAGTGGTTTCCTTAGACACGTGTGTCAAGCTTTCGTCCCTGTGCAATACGATGAAAAGTGTTAGAATGAGAAACATTGAAGAAAATAACAAACGAATGAAATCAACAACAGAAGTCAGTCGTGCATTTGTGGTTACAGCAGCAATTGACCTTACCACGTAGGAGATTATAGCTACCTGCGTGACATCCGAGTCCAAGAAAATCAACAATGTGGAATGGCTTACTTGGATAATTGTTCATTGAACAAAAAGAAGGGAATAAGAACAGTCCCTTATATCAAAGTGGTTTCCTTAGACACGCGTGTCAAGCTTTCGTCCCTGTGCAATACGATGAAAAGTGTTAGAATGAGAAACATTGAAGAAAATAACAAACAAATGAAATCAACAACAGAAGTCAGTCGTCCATTTGTGGTTACAGCAGCAATTGACCTTACCACGTGGGAGATTACAGCTACCTGCGTGACATCCGAGCCCAAAAAAATCAACAATATGGAACGGCTTACTTGGATAATTGTTCATTAAACAAAAAGAAGGGACGAAAGCTTGACACACGTGTCTAAGGAAACCACTTTGGTATAAGGATACCAAAGTGGTTTCCTTAGACACGTGTGTCAAGCTTTCGTCCCTGTGCAATACGATGAAAAGTGTTAGAATGAGAAACATTAAAGGAAATAACAAACAAATGAAATCAATAACAGAAGTCAGTCGTGCATTTGTGGTTACAGCAGCAATTGACCTTACCACGTGGGAGATTATAGCTACCTGCGTGACATCCGAGTCCAAGAAAATCAACAATGTGGAATGACTTACTTGGATAATTGATCATTATACAGAAAGAATGAAGTAAGAACAGTCCCTTATACCAATGTGGTTTCCATAGACACGTGTGTCAAGCTTTCGTCCCTGTGCAATACGATGAAAAGTGTTAGAATGAGAAACATTGAAGAAAATAACAAACGAATGAAATCAACAACAGAAGTCAGTCGTGCATTTGTGGTTACAGCAGCAATTGACCTTACCACGTTAAAGATTATAGCTACCTGCGTGTCATCCGAGTCCAAGAAAATCAATAATGTGGAATGGCTTACTTGGATAATTGATCATTATACAGAAAAAAGGGAATAAGAACAGTCCCTTATACCAATGTGGTTTCCATAGACACGTGTGTCAAGCTTTCGTCCCTGTGCAATACGATGAGAAGTGTTAGAATGAGAAACATTGAAGGAAATAACAAACAAATCAAATCAACAACAGAAGTCAGTCGTGCATTTGTGATTACAGCAGCAATTGACCTTACCACGTGGGAGATTATAGCTACCTGCGTGACATCCGAGTCCAAGAAAATCAACAATGTGGAATGACTTACTTGGATAATTGATCATTATACAGAAAGAATGAAGTAAGAACAGTCCCTTATACCAATGTGGTTTCCATAGACACGTGTGTCAAGCTTTCGTCCCTGTGCAATACGATGAAAAGTGTTAGAATGAGAAACATTGAAGAAAATAACAAACGAATGAAATCAACAACAGAAGTCAGTCGTGCATTTGTGGTTACAGCAGCAATTGACCTTACCACGTTAAAGATTATAGCTACCTGCGTGTCATCCGAGTCCAAGAAAATCAATAATGTGGAATGGCTTACTTGGATAATTGATCATTATACAGAAAAAAGGGAATAAGAACAGTCCCTTATACCAATGTGGTTTCCATAGACACGTGTGTCAAGCTTTCGTCCCTGTGCAATACGATGAAAAGTGTTAGAATGGGAAACATAGAAGGAAATAACAAACAAATGAAATCAACAAGAGAAGTCAGTCGTGCATTTGTGGTTACAGCAGCAATTGACCTTACCACGTGGGAGATTATAGCTACCTGCGTGACATTCGAGTCCAAGAAAATCAACAATGTGGAATTGCTTACTTGGATAATTGTTGATTGAACAAAAAGAAGGGAATAAGAACAGTCCCTTATACCAAAGTGGTTTCCTTAGACACGTGTGTCAAGCTTTCGTCCCTGTGCAATACGATGAGAAGTGTTAGAATGAGAAACATTGAAGGAAATAACAAACAAATAAAATCAACATTAGAAGTCAGTCGTGCATTTGTGGTTACAGCAGCAATTGACCTTACCACGTGGGAGATTATAGCTACCTGCGTGACATCCGAGTCCAAGATAATCAACAATGTGGAATGGCTTACTTGGATAATTGTTCATTAAACAAAAAGAAGGGAATAAGAACAGTCCCTTATACCAAAGTGGTTTCCTCAGACACCTGTGTCAAGCTTTCGTTCCTGTGCAATACGATGAAAAGTGTTAGAATGAGAAACATAGAAGGAAATAACAAACAAATGAAATCAACAACAGAAGTCAGTCGTGCATTTGTGGTTACAGCAGCAATTGACCTTACCACGTGGGAGATTATAGCTACCTGCGTGACATCCGAGTCCAAGAAAATCAACAATGTGGAATGGCTTACTTGGATAATTGTTCATTAAACATAAAGAAGGGAATGACAACAGTCCCTTATACCAAAGTGGTTTCCTTAGAGACGCGTGTCAAGCTTTCGTCCCTGTGCAATACGATGAAAAGTGTTAAAATGAGAAACATTGAAGGAAATAACAAACAAATGAAATCAACATTAGAAGTCATTCGTGCATTTGTGGTTACAGCAGCAATTGACCTTACCACGTGGGAGATTATAGCTACCTGCGTGACATCCGAGTCCAAGATAATCAACAATGTGGAATGGCTTACTTGGATAATTGTTCATTAAACAAAAAGAAGGGAATAAGAACAGTCCCTTATACCAAAGTGGTTTACTTAGACACCTGTGTCAAGCTTTCGTTCTTGTGCAATACGATGAAAAGTGTTAGAATGAGAAACATAGAAGGAAATAACAAACAAATGAAATCAACAACAGAAGTCAGTCGTGCATTTGTGGTTACAGCAGCAATTGACCTTACCACGTGGGAGATTATAGCTACCTGCGTGACATCCGAGTCCAAGAAAATCAACAATGTGGAATGGCTTACTTGGATAATTGTTCATTAAACAAAACGAAGGGAATAAGAAGAGTCCCTTATACCAAAGTGGTTTCCTTAGACACGCGTGTCAAGCTTTCGTCCCTGTGCAATACGATGAAAAGTGTTAGAATTAGAAACATAGAAGGAAATAACAAACAAATGAAACCAACAACAGAAGTCAGTCGTGCATTTGTGGTTACAGCAGCAATTGACCTTACCACGTGGGAGATTATAGCTACCTGCGTGACATTCGAGTCCAAGAAAATCAACAATGTGGAATTGCTTACTTGGATAATTGTTGATTGAACAAAAAGAAGGGAATAAGAACAGTCCCTTATAGCAAAGTGGTTTCCTTAGACACGTGTGTCAAGCTTTCGTCCCTGTGCAATACGATGAGAAGTGTTAGAATGAGAAACATTGAAGGAAATAACAAACAAATGAAATCAACATTAGAAGTCAGTCGTGCATTTGTGGTTACAGCAGCAATTGACCTTACCACGTGGGAGATTATAGCTACCTTCGTGACATCCGAGTCCAAGATAATCAACAATGTGGAATGGCCTACTTGGATAATTGTTGATTAAACAAAAAAAGAGAATAAGAACAGTCCCTTATACCAAAGTGGTTTCCTTAGACACGTGTGTCAAGCTTTCGTCCCTGTGCAATACGATGAGAAGTGTTAGAATGAGAAACATAGAAGGAAATAACAAACAAATGAAATCAACAACAGAAGTCAGTCGTGCATTTGTGGTTACAGCAGCAATTGACCTTACCACGTGGGAGATTATAGCTACCTGCGTGACATCCGAGTCCAAGATAATCAACAATGTGGAATGGCTTACTTGGATAATTGTTCATTAAACAAAAAGAAGGGAATAAGAACAGTCCCTTATACCAAAGTGGTTTACTTAGACACCTGTGTCAAGCTTTCGTTCTTGTGCAATACGATGAAAAGTGTTAGAATGAGAAACATAGAAGGAAATAACAAACAAATGAAATCAACAACAGAAGTCAGTCGTGCATTTGTGGTTACAGCAGCAATTGACCTTACCACGTGGGAGATTATAGCTACCTGCGTGACATCCGAGTCCAAGAAAATCAACAATGTGGAATGGCTTACTTGGATAATTGTTCATTAAACAAAACGAAGGGAATAAGAACAGTCCCTTATACCAAAGTGGTTTCCTTAGACACGCGTGTCAAGCTTTCGTCCCTGTGCAATACGATGAAAAGTGTTAGAATTAGAAACATAGAAGGAAATAACAAACAAATGAAATCAACAACAGAAGTCAGTCGTGCATTTGTGGTTACAGCAGCAATTGACCTTACCACGTGGGAGATTATAGCTACCTGCGTGACATTCGAGTCCAAGAAAATCAACAATGTGGAATTGCTTACTTGGATAATTGTTGATTGAACAAAAAAAAAAAATAAGAACAGTCCCTTATACCAAAGTGGTTTCCTTAGACACGTGTGTCAAGCTTTCGTCACTGTGCAATACGATGAGAAGTGTTAGAATGAGAAACATTGAAGGAAATAACAAACAAATGAAATCAACAACAGAAGTCAGTCGTGCATTTGTGGTTACAGCAGCAATTGACCTTACCACGTGGGAGATTATAGCTACCTGCGTGACATCCGAGTCCAAGAAAATCAACAATGTGGAATAGCCTATTTGGATAATTGTTGATTGAACAAAAAAAAAAATAAGAACAGTCCCTTATACCAAAGTGGTTCCCTTAGACACGTGTGTCAAGCTTTCGTCCCTGTGCAATACGATGAGAAGTGTTAGAATGAGAAACATTGAAGGAAATAACAAACAAATGAAATCAACAACAGAAGTCAGTCGTGCATTTGTGGTTACAGCAGCAATTGACCTTACCACGTGGGAGCTTATAGCTACCTGCGTGACATCCGAGTCCAAGAAAATCAACAATGTGGAATGGCTTACTTGGATAATTGTTCATTAAACAAAAAGAAGGGAATAAGAAGAGTCCCTTATACCGAAGTGGTTTCCTTAGACACGTGTGTCAAACTTTCGTCCCTATGCAATACGATGAGAAGTGTTAGAATGAGAAACATTGAAGGAAATAACAAACAAATGAAATCAACATTAGAAGTCAGTCGTGCATTTGTGGTTACAGCAGCAATTGACCTTACCACGTGGGAGATTATAGCTACCTGCGTGACATCCGAGTCCAAGAAAATCAACAATGTGGAATGGCTTACTTGGATAATTGTTCATTAAACAAAAAGAAGGGAATAAGAACAGTCCCGCATACCAAAGTGGTTTCCTTAGACACGTGTGTCAAGCTTTCGTCCCTGTGCAATACGATGAGAAGTGTTAGAATGAGAAACATTGAAGGAAATAACAAACAAATGAAATCAACATTAGAAGTCAGTCGTGCATTTGTGGTTACAGCAGCAATTGACCTTACCACGTGGGAGATTATAGCTACCTGCGTGACATCCGAGTCCAAGAAAATCAACAATGTGGAATGGCTTACTTGGATAATTGATCATTATACAGAAAGAATGAAGTAAGAACAGTCCCTTATACCAATGTGGTTTCCATAGACACGAGTGTCAAGCTTTCGTCCCTGTGCAATACGATGAAAAGTGTAAGAATGAGAAACATAGAAGGAAAAAACAAACAAATGAAATCAACAACAGAAGTCAGTCGTGCATTTGTGGTTACAGCAGCAATTGACCTTACCACGTGGGAGATTTTAGCTACCTGCGTGACATCCGAGTCCAAGAAAATCAACAATGTGGAATGACTTACTTGGATAATTGTTCATTAAACAAAAAGAAGGGAATAAGACCGGTCCCTTATACCGAAGTGTTTTCCTTAGACACGCGTGTCAAGCTTTCGTCCCTGTGCAATACGATGAAAAGTGTTAGAATGAGAAACATTGAGGGAAATAACAAACAAATGAAATCAACATTAGAAGTCAGTCGTGCATTTGTGGTTACAGCAGCAATTGACCTTACCACGTGGGAGATTATAGCTACCTGCGTGACATCCGAGTCCAAGAAAATCAACAATGTGGAATGGCTTACTTGGATAATTGTTCATTAAACAAAAAGAAGGGAATAAGAACAGTCCCGCATACCAAAGTGGTTGCCTTAGACACGTGTGTCAAGCTTTCGTCCCTGTGCAATACGATGAAAAGTGTTAGAATGAGAAACATTGAAGAAAATAACAAACGAATGAAATCAACAACAGAAGTCAGTCGTGCATTTGTGGTTACAGCAGCAATTGACCTTACCACGTAGGAGATTATAGCTACCTGCGTGACATCCGAGTCCAAGAAAATCAACAATGTGGAATGGCTTACTTGGATAATTGTTCATTGAACAAAAAGAAGGGAATAAGAACAGTCCCTTATATCAAAGTGGTTTCCTTAGACACGCGTGTCAAGCTTTCGTCCCTGTGCAATACGATGAAAAGTGTTAGAATGAGAAACATTGAAGAAAATAACAAACAAATGAAATCAACAACAGAAGTCAGTCGTCCATTTGTGGTTACAGCAGCAATTGACCTTACCACGTGGGAGATTACAGCTACCTGCGTGACATCCGAGCCCAAAAAAATCAACAATATGGAACGGCTTACTTGGATAATTGTTCATTAAACAAAAAGAAGGGAATAAGAACGAAAGCTTGACACACGTGTCTAAGGAAACCACTTTGGTATAAGGATACCAAAGTGGTTTCCTTAGACACGTGTGTCAAGCTTTCGTCCCTGTGCAATACGATGAAAAGTGTTAGAATGAGAAACATTGAAGGAAATAACAAACAAATGAAATCAACAACAGAAGTCAGTCGTGCATTTGTGGTTACAGCAGCAATTGACCTTACCACGTGGGAGATTATAGCTACCTGCGTGACATCCGAGTCCAAGAAAATCAACAATGTGGAATGACTTACTTGGATAATTGATCATTATACAGAAAGAATGAAGTAAGAACAGTCCCTTATACCAATGTGGTTTCCA
The DNA here is from genome assembly GCF_914767665.1 of Harmonia axyridis. Lineage (NCBI taxonomy): Eukaryota > Metazoa > Arthropoda > Insecta > Coleoptera > Coccinellidae > Harmonia > Harmonia axyridis. The sequence goes on along the minus strand of NC_059508.1, from coordinate 22,843,973 downwards.
TAGACACGTGTGTCAAGCTTTCGTCCCTGTGCAATACGATGAAAAGTGTTAGAATGAGAAACATTGAAGAAAATAACAAACGAATGAAATCAACAACAGAAGTCAGTCGTGCATTTGTGGTTACAGCAGCAATTGACCTTATCACGTTAAAGATTATAGCTACCTGCGTGTCATCCGAGTCCAAGAAAATCAATAATGTGGAATGGCTTACTTGGATAATTGATCATTATACAGAAAAAAGGGAATAAGAACAGTCCCTTATACCAATGTGGTTTCCATAGACACGTGTGTCAAGCTTTCGTCCCTGTGCAATACGATGAGAAGTGTTAGAATGAGAAACATTGAAGGAAATAACAAACAAATCAAATCAACAACAGAAGTCAGTCGTGCATTTGTGATTACAGCAGCAATTGACCTTACCACGTGGGAGATTATAGCTACCTGCGTGACATCCGAGTCCAAGAAAATCAACAATGTGGAATGACTTACTTGGATAATTGATCATTATACAGAAAGAATGAAGTAAGAACAGTCCCTTATACCAATGTGGTTTCCATAGACACGTGTGTCAAGCTTTCGTCCCTGTGCAATACGATGAAAAGTGTTAGAATGAGAAACATTGAAGAAAATAACAAACGAATGAAATCAACAACAGAAGTCAGTCGTGCATTTGTGGTTACAGCAGCAATTGACCTTACCACGTTAAAGATTATAGCTACCTGCGTGTCATCCGAGTCCAAGAAAATCAATAATGTGGAATGGCTTACTTGGATAATTGATCATTATACAGAAAAAAGGGAATAAGAACAGTCCCTTATACCAATGTGGTTTCCATAGACACGTGTGTCAAGCTTTCGTCCCTGTGCAATACGATGAGAAGTGTTAGAATGAGAAATATTGAAGGAAATAACAAACAAATCAAATCAACAACAGAAGTCAGTCGTGCATTTGTGATTACAGCAGCAATTGACCTTACCACGTGGGAGATTATAGCTACCTGCGTGACATCCGAGTCCAAGAAAATCAACAATGTGGAACGGCTTACTTGGATAATTGTTCATTAAACAAAAAGAAGGGAATAAGAACAGTCCCTTATACCAAAGTGGTTTCCTTAGACACGTGTGTCAAGCTTTCGTCCCTGTGCAATACGATGAAAAGTGTTAGAATGAGAAACATTGAAGGAAATAACAAACAAATGAAATCAACAACAGAAGTCAGTCGTGCATTTGTGGTTACAGCAGCAATTGACCTTACCACGTTAAAGATTATAGCTACCTGCGTGTCATCCGAGTCCAAGAAAATCAATAATGTGGAATGGCTTACTTGGATAATTGATCATCAAACAGAAAGAAGGGAATAAGAACAGTCCCTTATACCAATGTGGTTTCCTTAGACACGTGTGTCAAGCTTTCGTCCCTGTGCAATACGATGAGAAGTGTTAGAATGAGAAACATTGAAGGAAATAACAAACAAATCAAATCAACAACAGAAGTCAGTCGTGCATTTGTGATTACAGCAGCAATTGACCTTACCACGTGGGAGATTATAGCTACCTGCGTGACATCCGAGTCCAAGAAAATCAACAATGTGGAATGACTTACTTGGATAATTGATCATTATACAGAAAGAATGAAGTAAGAACAGTCCCTTATACCAAAGTGGTTTCCTTAGACACGTGTGTCAAGCTTTCGTCCCTGTGCAATACGATGAGAAGTGTTAGAATGAGAAACATTGAAGGAAATAACAAACAAATGGAATCAACAACAGGAGTCAGCCGTCCAATTGTGGTTACAGCAGCAATTGACCTTACCACGTGGGAGATTATAGCTACCCGCGTGTCATCCGAGTCCAAAAAAATCAACAATGTGGAATGGCTTATTTGGATAATTGTTCATTAAACAAAAAGAAAGGGAATAAGAACAGTCCCTTATACCAAAGTGGTTTCCTTAGATACGTGTGTCAAGCTTTCGTCCCTGTGCAATACGATGAAAAGTGTTAGAATGAGAAACATAGAATGAAATAACAAACAAATGAATCAACAACCGAAGTCAGTCGTGCATTTGTGGTTACAGCAGCAATTGACCTTACCACGTGGGAGATTATAGCTACCTGCGAGACATCCGAGTCCAAGAAAATCAACAATGTGGAATGGCCTACTCGGATAATTGTTGATTAAACAAAAAAAAGGAAATAAGAACAGTCCTTCATACCAAAGTGGTTTCCTTAGATACGTGTGTCAAGCTTTCGTCCCTGTGCAATACGATGAAAAGTGTTAGAATGAGAAACATAGAAGGAAATAACAAACAAATGAAATCAACAACAGAAGTCAGTCGTGCATTTGTGGTTACAGCAGCAATTGACCTTTCCACGTGGGAGATTATAGCTACCTGCGAGACATCCGAGTCCAAGAAAATCAACAATGTGGAATGGCCTACTCGGATAATTGTTGATTAAACAAAAAAAAGGAAATAAGAACAGTCCTTCATACCAAAGTGGTTTCCTTAGACACGTGTGTCAAGCTTTCATCCCTCAGCAATACGACAAAAAGTGTTAGAGTAAGAAACTTTGAAGGAAATAACGAACGAATGAAATCAACAACAGAAGTCAACCGTCCAGTTTTGGTTACAGCAGCAATTGACCTTACCACGTGGGAGATTATAGATAGCTGCGTGACATCCTAGTCCAAGAAAATCAACAATGTGGAATGGCTCACTTGGATAATTGTTGATTAAACAAAAAAAAGGGAATAAGAACAGTCCCTCATACCAAAGTGGTTTTCTCAGACATGTGTGTCAAGCTTTCGTCCCTGTGCAATACGATGAAAAGTGTTAGAATGAGAAACATAGAAGGAAATAACAAACAAATGAAATCAACAACAGAAGTCAGTCGTGCATTTGTGGTTACAGCAGCAATTGACCTTTCCACGTGGGAGATTATAGCTACCTGCGAGACATCCGAGTCCAAGAAAATCAACAATGTGGAATGGCCTACTCGGATAATTGTTGATTAAACAAAAAAAAGGAAATAAGAACAGTCCTTCATACCAAAGTGGTTTCCTTAGACACGTGTGTCAAGCTTTCATCCCTCAGCAATACGACAAAAAGTGTTAGAGTAAGAAACTTTGAATGAAATAACAAACAAATGAAATCAACAACAGAAGTCAGCCGTCCAGTTTTGGTTACAGCAGCAATTGACCTTACCAATTGAGAGATTGTAGCTACATGCGTGACATCCGAGTCCAAGAAAATCAACAATGTGGAATGGCTCACTTGGATAATTGTTGATTAAACAAAAAAAAGGGAATAAGAACAGTCCCTCATACCAAAGTGGTTTTCTCAGACATGTGTGTCAAGCTTTCGTCCCTGTGCAATACGATGAAAAGTGTTAGAATGAGAAACATAGAAGGAAATAACAAACAAATGAAATCAACAACAGAAGTCAGTCGTGCATTTGTGGTTACAGCAGCAATTGACCTTTCCACGTGGGAGATTATAGATAGCTGCGTGACATCCTAGTCCAAGAAAATCAACAATGTGGAATGGCTTACTTGGATAATTATTCATCAAAAAGAAAAAAGGGAAGAAGAGCAGTCCCTCATACCAAAGTGGTTTCCTTAGACACGTGTGTCAAGCTTTCGTCACTGTGCAATACGATGAAAAATGTTAGAATGAGAAACATTGAAGAAAATAACAAACGAATGAAATCAACAACAGAAGTCAGTCGTGCATTTGTGGTTACAGCAGCAATTGACCTCACCACGTGGGAGAATATAGCTACCTGCGTGACATCCGAGTCCAAGAAAATCAACAATGTGGAATGGCTTACTTGGATAATTGTCCATTAAATAAAAAGAAGGGAATAAGAACAGTCCCTTATACCAAAGTGGTTTCCTTAGACACGCGTGTCAAGCTTTCGTCCTGTGCAATACGATGAAAAGTGTTAGAATGAGAAACATAGAAGGAAATAACAAACAAATGAAATCAACAACAGAAGTCAGTCGTGCATTTGTGGTTACAGCAGCAATTGACCTTACCACGTGGGAGATTATAGCTACTTGCGTGACATTCGAGTCCAAGAAAATCAACAATGTGGAATGGCTTACTTGGATAATTGTTGATTGAACAAAACGAAGGGAATAAGAACAGTCCCTTATACCAAAGTGGTTTCCTTAGACACGCGTGTCAAGCTCTCGTCCCTGTGCAATACGATGAAAAGTGTTAGAATGAGAAACATAGAAGGAAATAACAAACAAATGAAATCAACAACAGAAGTCAGTCGTGCATTTGTGGTTACAGCAGCAATTGACCTTACCACGTAAAAGATAATAGCTACCTGCGTGTCATCCGAGTCCAAGATTATCAACAATGTGGAATGGCTTACTTGGATAATTGATCATTATACAGAAAGAAGGGAATAAGAACAGTCCCTTATACCAATGTGGTTTCCATAGACACGTGTGTCAAGCTTTCGTCCCTGTGCAATACGATAAGAAGTGTTAGAATGAGAAACATTGAAGGAAATAACAAACAAATCAAATCAACAACAGAAGTCAGTCGTGCATTTGTGATTACAGCAGCAATTGACCTTACCAATTGAGAGATTGTAGCTACATGCGTGACATCCGAGTCCAAGAAAATCAACAATGTGGAATGGCTTACTTGGATAATTGTTGATTAAACAAAAAAAAGGGAATAAGAACAGTCCCTCATACCAAAGTGGTTTTCTCAGACATGTGTGTCAAGCTTTCGTCCCTGTGCAATACGATGAAAAGTGTTAGAATGAAAAACATAGAAGGAAATAACAAACAAATAAAATCAACAACAGAAGTCAGTCGTGCATTTGTGGTTACAGCAGCAATTGACCTTTCCACGTGGGAGATTATAGATAGCTGCGTGACATCCTAGTCCAAGAAAATCAACAATGTGGAATGGCTTACTTGGATAATTTTTCATCAAAAAGAAAAAAAGGAAGAAGAGCAGTCCCTCATACCAAAGTGGTTTCCTTAGACACGTGTGTCAAGCTTTCGTCACTGTGCAATACGATGAAAAATGTTAGAATGAGAAACATTGAAGAAAATAACAAACGAATGAAATCAACAACAGAAGTCAGTCGTGCATTCGTGGTTACAGCAGCAATTGACCTTACCACGTGGGAGATTACAGCTACCTGCGTGACATCCGAGCCCAAGAAAATCAACAATGTGGAACGGCTTACTTGAATAATTGTTCATTAAACAAAAAGAAGGGAATAAGAACAGTTCCTTATACCAAAGTGGTTTCCTTAGACACGTGTGTCAAGCTTTCGTCCCTGTGCAATACGATGAAAAGTGTTAGAATGAGAAACATTAAAGGAAATAACAAACAAATGAAATCAACAACAGAAGTCAGTCGTGCATTTGTGGTTAGAGCAGCAATTGACCTTACCACGTGGGAGATTATAGCTACCGGCGTGACATCCGAGTCCAAGAAAATCAACAATGTGGAATTGCTTACTTGGATAATTGTTCATTAAACAAAAAGAAGGGAATAAGAACAGTCCCTTATACCAAAGTGGTTTCCTTAGACACGCGTGTCAAGCTTTCGTCCCTGTGCAATACGATGAAAAGTGTTAGAATGAGAAACATTGAAGAAAATAACAAACGAATGAAATCAACAACAGAAGTCAGTCGTGCATTTGTGGTTACAGCAGCAATTGACCCCACCACGTGGGAGAATATAGCTACCTGCGTGACATCCGAGTCCAAGAAAATCAACAATGTGGAATGGCTTACTTGGATAATTGTTCATTGAACAAAAAGAAGGGAATAAGAACAGTCCCTTATACCAAAGTGGTTTCCTTAGACACGCGTGTCAAACTTTCGTCCCTGTGCAATACGATGAAAAGTGTTAGAATGAGAAACATTGAAGAAAATAACAAACGAATGAAATCAACAACAGAAGTCAGTCGTGCATTTGTGGTTACAGCAGCAATTGACCTTACCACGTGGGAGATTACAGCTACCTGCGTGACATCCGAGCCCAAAAAAATGAACAATGTGGAACGGCTTACATGGATAATTGTTCATTAAACAAAAAGAAGGGAATAAGAACAGTCCCTTATACCAAAGTTGTTTCCTTAGACACGTGTGTCAAGCTTTCGTCCCTGTGCAATACGATGAAAAATGTTAGAATGAGAAACATTAAAGGAAATAACAAACAAATGGAATCAACAACAGAATTCAGTCGTGCTTTTGTGGTTACAGCAGCAATTGACCTTACCACGTAAAAGATAATAGCTACCTGCGTGTCATCCGAGTCCAAGAAAATCAACAATGTGGAATGGCTTACTTGGATAATTGATCATTATACAGAAAGAAGGGAATAAGAACAGTCCCTTATACCAATGTGGTTTCCATAGACACGTGTGTCAAGCTTTCGTCCCTGTGCAATACGATGAGAAGTGTTAGAATGAGAAACATTGAAGGAAATAACAAACAAATCAAATCAACAACAGAAGTCAGTCGTGCATTTGTGATTACAGCAGCAATTGACCTTACCACGTGGGAGATTATAGCTACCTGCGTGACATCCGAGTCCAAGAAAATCAACAATGTGGAATGGCTTACTTGGATAATTGATCATTATACAGAAAGAATGAAGTAAGAACAGTCCCTTATACCAATGTGGTTTCCATAGACACGTGTGTCAAGCTTTCGTCCCTGTGCATTACGATGAAAAGTGTTAGAATGAGAAACATTGAAGAAAATAACAAACGAATGAAATCAACAACAGAAGTCAGCCGTCCAATTGTGGTTACAGCAGCAATTGACCTTACCACGTGGGAGATTATAGCTACCTGCGTGACATCCGAGTCCAAGAAAATCAACAATGTGGAACGGCTTACTTGGATAATTGTTCATTAAACAAAAAGAATTGAATAAGAACAGTCCCTTATACCAAAGTCGTATCCTTAGACACGTGTGTCAAGCTTTCGTCCCTGTGCAATACGATGAAAAGTGTTAGAATGAGAAACATTGAAGGAAATAACAAACAAATGAAATCAACAACAGAAGTCAGACGTGCATTTGTGGTTACAGCAGCAATTGACCTCACCACGTTACAGATTATAGCTACCTGCGTGTCATCCGAGTCCAAGAAAATCAACAATGTGGAATGGCTTACTTGGATAATTGATCATCATACAGAAAGAAGGGAATAAGAACAGTCCCTTATACCAATGTGGTTTCCAAAGACACGTGTGTCAAGCTTTCGTCCCTGTGCAATACGATGAGAAGTGTTAGAATGAGAAACATTGAAGGAAATAACAAACAAATGAAATCAACAACATAAGTCAGCCGTCCAATTGTGGTTACAGCAGCAATTGACCTTACCACGTGGGAGATTATAGCTACCCGCATGTCATCCGAGTCCAAGAAAATCAACAATGTGGAATGGCTTACTTGGATAATTGTTCATTAAACAAAAAGAAGGGAATAAGAACAGTCCCTTATACCAAAGTGGTTTCCTTAGACACCTGTGTAAAGCTTTCGTTCCTGTGCAATACGATGAAAAGTGTTAGAATGAGAAACATAGAAGGAAATAACAAACAAATGAAATCAACAACAGAAGTCAGTCGTGCATTTGTGGTTACAGCAGCAATTGACCTTACCACGTGGGAGATTATAGCTACCTGCGTGACATCCGAGTCCAAGAAAATCAACAATGTGGAATGGATTACTTGGATAATTGTTCATTAAACAAAACGAAGGGAATAAGAACAGTCCCTTATACCAAAGTGGTTTCCTTCGACACGCGTGTCAAGCTTTCGTCCCTGTGCAATACGATGAAAAGTGTTAGAATGAAAAACATAGAAGGAAATAACAAACAAATGAAATCAACAACAGAAGTCAGTCGTGCATTTGTGGTTACAGCAGCAATTGACCTTTCCACGTGGGAGATTATAGATAGCTGCGTGACATCCTAGTCCAAGAAAATCAACAATGTGGAATGGCTTACTTGGATAATTTTTCATCAAAAAGAAAAAAAGGAAGAAGAGCAGTCCCTCATACCAAAGTGGTTTCCTTAGACACGTGTGTCAAGCTTTCGTCACTGTGCAATACGATGAAAAATGTTAGAATGAGAAACATTGAAGAAAATAACAAACGAATGAAATCAACAACAGAAGTCAGTCGTGCATTCGTGGTTACAGCAGCAATTGACCTTACCACGTGGGAGATTACAGCTACCTGCGTGACATCCGAGCCCAAGAAAATCAACAATGTGGAACGGCTTACTTGGATAATTGTTCATTAAACAAAGAGAAGGGAATAAGAACAGTTCCTTATACCAAAGTGGTTTCCTTAGACACGTGTGTCAAGCTTTCGTCCCTGTGCAATACGATGAAAAGTGTTAGAATGAGAAACATTAAAGGAAATAACAAACAAATGAAATCAACAACAGAAGTCAGTCGTGCATTTGTGGTTAGAGCAGCAATTGACCTTACCACGTGGGAGATTATAGCTACCGGCGTGACATCCGAGTCCAAGAAAATCAACAATGTGGAATTGCTTACTTGGATAATTGTTCATTAAACAAAAAGAAGGGAATAAGAACAGTCCCTTATACCAAAGTGGTTTCCTTAGACACGCGTGTCAAGCTTTCGTCCCTGTGCAATACGATGAAAAGTGTTAGAATGAGAAACATTGAAGAAAATAACAAACGAATGAAATCAACAACAGAAGTAAGTCGTGCATTTGTGGTTACAGCAGCAATTGACCTCACCACGTGGGAGAATATAGCTACCTGCGTGACATCCGAGTCCAAGAAAATCAACAATGTGGAATGGCTTACTTGGATAATTGTTCATTAAACAAAAAGAAGGGAATAAGAACAGTCCCTTATACCAAAGTGGTTTCCTTAGACACGCGTGTCAAACTTTCGTCCCTGTGCAATACGATGAAAAGTGTTAGAATGAAAAACATTGAAGAAAATAACAAACGAATGAAATCAACAACAGAAGTCAGTCGTGCATTTGTGGTTACAGCAGCAATTGACCTTACCACGTGGGAGATTACAGCTACCTGCGTGACATCCGAGCCCAAGAAAATGAACAATGTGGAACGGTTTACTTGGATAATTGTTCATTAAACAAAAAGAAGGGAATAAGAACAGTCCCTTATACCAAAGTTGTTTCCTTAGACACGTGTGTCAAGCTTTCGTCCCTGTGCAATACGATGAAAAATGTTAGAATGAGAAACATTAAAGGAAATAACAAACAAATGGAATCAACAACAGAATTCAGTCGTGCTTTTGTGGTTACAGCAGCAATTGACCTTACCACGTAAAAGATAATAGCTACCTGCGTGTCATCCGAGTCCAAGAAAATCAACAATGTGGAATGGCTTACTTGGATAATTGATCATTATACAGAAAGAAGGGAATAAGAACAGTCCCTTATACCAATGTGGTTTCCATAGACACGTGTGTCAAGCTTTCGTCCCTGTGCAATACGATGAAAAATGTTAGAATGAGAAACATTAAAGGAAATAACAAACAAATGGAATCAACAACAGAATTCAGTCGTGCTTTTGTGGTTACAGCAGCAATTGACCTTACCACGTAAAAGATAATAGCTACCTGCGTGTCATCCGAGTCCAAGAAAATCAACAATGTGGAATGGCTTACTTGGATAATTGATCATTATACAGAAAGAAGGGAATAAGAACAGTCCCTTATACCAAAGTGGTTTCCTTAGACACGCGTGTCAAGCTTTCGTCCCTGTGCAATACGATGAAAAGTGTTAGAATGAGAAACATAGAAGGAAATAACAAACAAATGAAATCAACAACAGAAGTCAGTCGTGCATTTGTGGTTACAGCAGCAATTGACCTTACCACGTGGGAGATTATAGCTACCTGCGTGACATTCGAGTCCAAGAAAATCAACAATGTGGAATGGCTTACTTGGATAATTGTTGATTGAACAAAACGGAGGGAATAAGAACAGTCCCTTATACCAAAGTGGTTTCCTTAGACACGCGTGTCAAGCTTTCGTCCCTGTGCAATACGATGAGAAGTGTTAGAATGAGAAACATTGAAGGAAATAACAAACAAATGAAATCAACATTAGAAGTCAGTCGTGCATTTGTGGTTACAGCAGCAATTGACCTTACCACGTGGGAGATTATAGCTACCTGCGTGACATCCGAGTCCAAGATAATCAACAATGTGGAATGGCCTACTTGGATAATTGTTGATTAAACAAGAAAAAGAGAATAAGAACAGTCCCTTATACCAAAGTGGTTTCCTCAGACACGTGTGTCAAGCTTTCGTCCCTGTGCAATACGATGAGAAGTGTTAGAATGAGAAACATTGAAGGAAATAACAAACAAATTAAATCAACATTAGAAGTCAGTCGTGCATTTGTGGTTACAGCAGCAATTGACCTTACCACGTGGGAGATTATAGCTACCTGCGTGACATCCGAGTCCAAGAAAATCAACAATGTGGAATGGCCTACTTGGATAATTGTTGATTAAACAAAAAAAAAATAAGAACAGTCCCTTATACCAAAGTGGTTTCCTTAGACACGTGTGTCAAGCTTTCGTCCCTGTGCAATACGATGAAAAGTGTTAGAATGAGAAACATAGAAGGAAATAACAAACAAATGAAATCAACAACAGAAGTCAGTCGTGCATTTGTGGTTACAGCAGCAATTGACCTTACCACGTGGGAGCTTATAGCTACCAGCGTGACATCCGAGTCCAAGAAAATCAACAATGTGGAATGGCTTACTTGGATAATTGTTGATTGAACAAAAAGAAGGGAATAAGAACAGTCCCTCATACCAAAGTGGTTTTCTTAGACACGTGTGTCAAGCTTTCGTCCCTGTGCAATACGATGAAAAGTGTTAGAATGAGAAACATTGAAGGAAATAACAAACAAATGAAATCAACAACAGAAGTCAGTTGTGGTTTCAGCAGCAATTGACCTTACCACGTGGGAGATTATAGCTACCTGCGTGACATCCGAGTCCAAGAAAATCAACAATGTGGAATGACTTACTTGGATAATTGATCATTATACAGAAAGAATGAAGTAAGAACAGTCCCTTATACGAATGTGGTTTCCATAGACACGTGTGTCAAGCTTTCGTCCCTGTGCAATACGATGAAAAGTGTAAGAATGAGAAACATAGAAGGAAAAGACAAACAAATGAAATCAACAACAGAAGTCAGTCGTGCATTTGTGGTTACAGCAGCAATTGACCTCACCACGTGGGAGTTCTAGCTACCTGCGTGACATCCGAGTCCAAGAAAATCAACAATGTGGAATGGCCCACTTGGATAATTGTTGATTAAACAAAAAAAAGGGAATAAGAACAGTCCCTTATACCAAAGTGGTTTCCTAAGACACGCGTGTCAAGCTTTCGTCCCTGTGCAATACGATGAAAAGTGTTAGAATGAGAAACATTGAAGAAAATAACAAACGAATGAAATCAACATTAGAAGTCAGTCGTGCATTTGTGGTTACAGCAGCAATTGACCTTACCACGTGGGAGATTATAGCTACCTGCGTGACATCCGAGTCCAAGAAAATCAACAATGTGGAATGGCCTACTTGGATAATTGTTGATTAAACAAAAAAAAGTGGTTTCCTTAGACACGTGTGTCAAGCTTTCGTCCCTGTGCAATACGATGAAAAGTGTTAGAATGAGAAACATTGAAGAAAATAACAAACGAATGAAATCAACATTAGAAGTCAGTCGTGCATTTGTGGTTACAGCAGCAATTGACCTTACCACGTGGGAGATTATAGCTACCCGCGTGTCATCCGAGTCCAAGAAAATCAACAATGTGGAATGGCTTACTTGGATAATTGTTCATTAAACAAAAAGAAGGGAATAAGAACAGTCTCTTATACCAAAGTGGTTTCCTTAGACACCTGTGTCAAGCTTTCGTTCCTGTGCAATACGATGAAAAGTGTTAGAATGAGAAACATAGAAGGAAATAACAAACAAATGAAATCAACAACAGAAGTCAGTCGTGCATTTGTGGTTACAGCAGCAATTGACCTTACCACGTGGGAGATTATAGCTACCTGCGTGACATCCGAGTCCAAGAAAATCAACAATGTGGAATGGCTTACTTGGATAATTGTTCATCAAACAAAACGAAGGGAATGAGAACAGTCCCTTATACCAAAGTGGTTTCCTTAGACACGCGTGTCAAGCTTTCGTCCCTGTGCAATACGATGAAAAGTGTTAGAATGAGAAACATAGAAGGAAATAACAAACAAATGAAATCAACAACAGAAGTCAGTCGTGCATTTGTGGTTACAGCAGCAATTGACCTTACCACGTGGGAGATTATAGATACCTGCGTGACATTCGAGTCCAAGAAAATCAACAATGTGGAATGGCTTACTTGGATAATTGTTGATTGAACAAAACGGAGGGAATAAGAACAGTCCCTTATACCAAAGTGGTTTCCTTAGACACGCGTGTCAAGCTTTCGTCCCTGTGCAATACGATGAGAAGTGTTAGAATGAGAAACATTGAAGGAAATAACAAACAAATGAAATCAACATTAGAAGTCAGTCGTGCATTTGTGGTTACAGCAGCAATTGACCTTACCACGTGGGAGATTATAGCTACCTGCGTGACATCCGAGTCCAAGATAATCAACAATGTGGAATGGCCTACTTGGATAATCGTTGATTAAACAAGAAAAAGAGAATAAGAACCGTCCCTTATACCAAAGTGGTTTCCTCAGACACGTGTGTCAAGCTTTCGTCCCTGTGCAATACGATGAGAAGTGTTAGAATGAGAAACATTGAAGGAAATAACAAACAAATTAAATCAACATTAGAAGTCAGTCGTGCATTTGTGGTTACAGCAGCAATTGACCTTACCACGTGGGAGATTATAGCTACCTGCGTGACATCCGAGTCCAAGAAAATCAACAATGTGGAATGGCCTACTTGGATAATTGTTGATTAAACAAAAAAAAAATAAGAACAGTCCCTTATACCAAAGTGGTTTCCTTAGACACGTGTGTCAAGCTTTCGTCCCTGTGCAATACGATGAAAAGTGTTAGAATGAGAAACATAGAAGGAAATAACAAACAAATGAAATCAACAACAGAAGTCAGTCGTGCATTTGTGGTTACAGCAGCAATTGACCTTACCACGTGGGAGCTTATAGCTACCAGCGTGACATCCGAGTCCAAGAAAATCAACAATGTGGAATGGCTTACTTGGATAATTGTTGATTGAACAAAAAGAAGGGAATAAGAACAGTCCCTCATACCAAAGTGGTTTTCTTAGACACGTGTGTCAAGCTTTCGTCCCTGTGCAATACGATGAAAAGTGTTAGAATGAGAAACATTGAAGGAAATAACAAACAAATGAAATCAACAACAGAAGTCAGTCTTGCATTTGTGGTTTCAGCAGCAATTGACCTTACCACGTGGGAGATTATAGCTACCTGCGTGACATCCGAGTCCAAGAAAATCAACAATGTGGAATGACTTACTTGGATAATTGATCATTATACAGAAAGAATGAAGTAAGAACAGTCCCTTATACGAATGTGGTTTCCATAGACACGTGTGTCAAGCTTTCGTCCCTGTGCAATACGATGAAAAGTGTAAGAATGAGAAACATAGAAGGAAAAGACAAACAAATGAAATCAACAACAGAAGTCAGTCGTGCATTTGTGGTTACAGCAGCAATTGACCTCACCACGTGGGAGTTCTAGCTACCTGCGTGACATCCGAGTCCAAGAAAATCAACAATGTGGAATGGCCCACTTGGATAATTGTTGATCAAACAAAAAAAAGGGAATAAGAACAGTCCCTTATACCAAAGTGGTTTCCTAAGACACGCGTGTCAAGCTTTCGTCCCTGTGCAATACGATGAAAAGTGTTAGAATGAGAAACATTGAAGAAAATAACAAACGAATGAAATCAACATTAGAAGTCAGTCGTGCATTTGTGGTTACAGCAGCAATTGACCTTACCACGTGGGAGATTATAGCTACCTGCGTGACATCCGAGTCCAAGAAAATCAACAATGTGGAATGGCCTACTTGGATAATTGTTGATTAAACAAAAAAAAGTGGTTTCCTTAGACACGTGTGTCAAGCTTTCGTCCCTGTGCAATACGATGAAAAGTGTTAGAATGAGAAACATAGAAGGAAATAACAAACAAATGAAATCAACAACAGAAGTCAGTCGTGCATTTGTGGTTACAGCAGCAATTGACCTTACCACGTGGGAGATTATAGCTACCTGCGTGTCATCCGAGTTCAAGAAAATCAACAATGTGGAATGGCTTACTTGGATAATTGATCATTATACAGAAAGAAGGGAATAAGAACAGTCCCTTATACCAATGTGGTTTCCATAGACACGTGTGTCAAGCTTTCGTCCTTGTGCAATACGATGAGAAGTGTTAGAATGAGAAACATTGAAGGAAATAACAAACAAATGAAATCAACAACAGAAGTCAGCCGTCCAATTGTGGTTACAACAGCAATTGACCTTACCACATGGGAGATTATAGCTAGCTGCGTGACATCCTAGTCCAAGAAAATCAACAATGTGGAATGGCTTACTTGGATAATTGTTGTGTAAACAAAAAGAAGGGAATAAGAACAGTCCTTCATAGATACAATTGAATTGTAATTATTCATTTCATAGTAGAAACTGGTATTCGTCCAAAGAAACATGAATAGAATTGGGATTTTATAAATAAAAAAATATAAAAATTGAATATAAGATTCTAACATATGAATTTAGCAATAAAGAGTTCTATAATAACAATAAAAGATTCTACATTCGAAATTTAATGCCGTCTTCTTAATCGATTGCAGAGTTTATTCATTTGAAACCTTGCTTTCATATTTCATATGCATTGTCATTTCTAGACATTACTCTATTTCATTGGTCAATTATTGTTTGATTCTGAATTGCGAAACGACGAATTTTTCTATTCTTTTAAATCTGAGGTCTAAAAATGTAAAAGAATTGAATAGACTTGACCAATCCTTATTCAGATGCAAATTCTAGAGGTTTTAGGCATTTACATTAGTAAATGGTGGAACATCCAGAATGTTACCAAATCGAGGCCTATGCCATTGAATAGTTGGTATCCCAGACAATCGAAACTACTAGCGTACACCAGATGTAAATTATAAGCACAGACCTTTAACTGTAGTAAGAGAGAAATTCAATATATTCTGAGTTCTCATGTCTAATATCCAGGATAATAAAATTTAAAGAAATCCAATCTGACCTTAGACAGAACTTTTTTTTGAGTAATTATTCAACTAAGTTTTGATTTTCAAGTGAATTAGAGGACCAATAGAAGGAAGAAATTTTATAGTAATCAGAGACGAGAATTCTCCAAAAAAATTGTTCTGACCAAGGAAAAGGAATAATAGATTATAAAACGGAAATTAATGAGTGTTTTGTTTTGGGTCATTATAGATATAGGTTAATTCAGAGTTCATGACTGGTATATTTGTGATTTTTGTGAAACAAGAAAAAATTACATGATTCGAGTGCATGAAGTACGATCTTCCAAAATATCCTCATTTATCTAGGTTAAAGAAGTAGGAGAACGTAGCGCCGCTGAACACTGGGAAAAATTATAAAGTTTGGTCAAGTTTTTTTTTATTACATTGAGCGAAATTCACCTGATTTCCAGAGCAAAGAAAAAGGAATAAAGAGTCCAAAGTCCTGAAATAGCTAATACTGTTTATGGTTGATTGGAATTTTCACGAAGACGATCTTTTTTCCTTCTGAGATACTAGTTCTTGCAGAAATTTAATTTAAGTTTTAGGAAAAGAAATTTCTTCGAAAAAAACAAACAAAATTTTACATTTATACAAAGTTCGTTTATTAAAATATAATATTTATTTTTTATATACATATACATATACATATATATAACTATGTAAAGTCAATTTATCATATTCTCCCGAAATACAATACATGGCATTACTCATGAAACAACAGAAAAATATTACAATGTTCAGCATCCTTAAATCTAATCTGTACAAATTAACAACTATATCAATGAATCTTTACACTTCACACCGTATCACTCCTTCGATAAAATAATAAATAAGGAACTCTATCTCCTTGACGTTTAAGAACATCTTCTTCCGTAACTCTGTTTACTTTAGAGTCATCAAACCTCAACTATGTATTATACCCCGAATGGAAAGTATCTGCTATATAATGCCCATAGCTGGCCTCCTTTCCTACATGGTATACTACAGATATTAATTTATATTGTCTCTCCGCTGAAGTATTCGTCCTTCCAGATAATATTTCAGAATCAATCTGCAGATTGATGGGAAATTCTATAGTCTTCATTATTTTAGTGCAGCCATTCATTCTGTATTCGAAGCATTTCAAATGTAATACTAAAACTACAGGCAACTTCTCTATCATCACTTGCTGCCATGCTTCAACCGTTTCTTTCGTTTTCGATGATGTCAGACCCTTTAGTTTGTTCTTGGTTGTAAGGCCTTCTAAAGCTTCAGCTATGTTATTTGCTTTCTTAATATTTAATGGCAATGTTAGGAATGGTTCAATATTTTCTGAAGTTTCATCTCCGGTTTTATGGATTCTTGAACAGAGAAGTCCTCCGAATATATCACTAATCGGTGTCTTGTCCATTTGTATTTCTCTTGTTACATTCCCTTCGTTCCTAGGACCAATAACTTTCCAATCATCCACATCTATTTTCACTTCTTTTTTAGCTGCTTGAATATTTTCGTCATGGCTAATCAATTTCATTATTCCCATCATTTCATCATTGAGTCCATTCAACAGAAGGCCCAAGATTTCTTCGGCGTCTTCTTGTCGGCCTTCAACAAGGAAAGAATCGCTACGTGTTCCGTTTAGCATCGTATAAAACGATGAGGCCTCAAACGAATTGCCATTGTCTATATTGACGAAAGTTTGCTTCTTGTTTTTCTTTTTTGAACGTGACTTGCGTCTTACATTGGGCAGATTATCGAAGTTATTCATAAATTTACACCTGGAGTAGTTGAATAATGAAAATACATATATAAAATTGTTATTCAATCAAAGTTGCAAATTATATTAATTTATACTTACATATTTTCACTCATTGTTATTGATTTCAGTGCATTATTGTGAGTGAAGTTCTCTGATAGCCGTTTGAGGAGATTACAAAGTGGTGGGCAAGCAAGTAAGGCTTGTAATATTGAGTTTATATAACGAAAGTTACTTTTGTTTCGTAAACCCCTGGGTTTAAAACTGGTTTGGGTCCCATCAATTTTATAGTTCTTGAGAAATTCTGAAAATTAAAAAATATTACTAACCATGATAGAAACTTGAATTTTCACTGATATTTGTAGGTGAAAACCAAAGCATTCCACTTTTCATCAAGTAAAATGGGTTCAACTAAGTAAAATAATTATCTACTGTAGATGTAAGCAAATTGTTAGTTGAAAGTAAGATAAATATATAAAAAACGATATGGTTTTGAACTCACCTCCTAACATATGGGTGGCTGAATCTATTTTTTTGACTACTTTTGTATGGTTTAAAGATGTTACATGTGAATCATTAATTTTATTATCTATTTTCTCATTCGAAATTGTTTTAACATCTTTATCAAATAGACTAGCCCATGATTTTTTCCATACATTTACTGTGGGCTCCTCAATTTTAGATTCATTTTTATCCGAGATGCTACTTTCAATTTTTTCAATTGTCCTATTGGAAATTGTATCATTTTTGATTATCTCTGTATTATCTCTTGCAATAATTTCAACTGTTTTTACAGCTCAACTAGGGGGAGTTGAAGGTTTCGAATGTTTTCCTGTCATCTCATTCTGGATAAAAGGTTTTGTAATTGATAATCCATTGTAATTGATTACAGATTTTCTACACTCATTTTCTGAAAAAGTTGATATTAGTTGATTCATTATTATATTACATATTCATATTGACCATGAATAATTCTTTTAAGATCTCTATACTTACTTGCAGAAAATTTTTGTTTAACTCTACAGGGTAATTTGTATTCACTAGAATTGGTAAATAATATATTATTAATAATACCTCTTCTTCTTCTAACTGAGTTAACTCCAAGAAATGTAGATTCTGAAAAAAAAAATAACAATATAATAGTGGAAATCATTTTGGAAATTTTAATATTTCTGTATATAGTATATCCAAAGTCCATTGATATAGTCTATAAAAACGCTTGGCCAGAGATAATTGCAAAACAGTCATAAACCAGTAAGGCAAAATTTATATCCCTCAGTGGAAGCAGAAGGCTGAATGATAATGATGTACAGAGTGATTCACCGCGATGGCTTATTGTTTATGGAAAACTAATAATAATTTTGTGCTGAAAATTTAATCAATTTCAGATTACTACCTTCTTATTTCAAACGGCACACCCAGTATATTAGTGCATTATCAGATAGCTTGGTTGATGATAATTTCAGCAATATGGCAATACTTGAGTATAAGCTGAACAGTTCATAAGTTGAAGAGATTCCTATAGATATCTAATGAAAAGTTTTTCGGAAAAATCTTTATTTTTTTATTCATTCAGTCAAATTTACGTAGATATAAAAAGAGAGGGGTCTCAAGCAAACTCTATACTTGAAGAGTTTTCGAGGAAAAACTTCAACTAAGGAAAACTGCAATTTCTCATTGAATGGAGTAGTCTATGACTTCCAGAAAACATGAAAAGAAACTAAAAATTAAAAACTTAAAAAAATTAAAAATTAAACAGTATTAGCTATTTCAGGACTTTGGACTCTCTATTCTTTTTTCTTTGCTCTTGAAATCAGGTGAATTTCGCTCAATATAATAAAAAAAAACTTGACCAAACTTCATAATTTTCCCCTGTGTTCAGCGGCGCTACGTTCTCCTACTTCTGTAACTTAGATAAATGAGGATATTTTGGAAGATCGTACCTCATGCACTCGAATCATGTAATTTTTTTTTGTTTCACAAAAATCACAAATATACCAGTCATGAACTCTGAATTAACCTATATCTATAATGACCCAAAACAAAACACTCATTAATTTCCGTTTTATAACCTATTATTCCTTTTCCTGGGTCAGAACAATTTTTTTGGAGAATTCTCGTCTCTGATTACTATGAAATTTCTTTTTTCTATTGGTCCTCTAATTCACTTGAAAATCTAAACTCAGTTGAATAATTACTCAAAAAAAAGTTCTGTCCAAGGTCAGATTGGATTTCTTTAAATTTTATTATCCTGGATATTAGACATGAGAACTCAGAATATATTGAATTTCTCTCTTACTACAGTTGAAGGTCTGTGCTTATAATTTACATCTGGTGTACGCTAGTAATTTCGATTGTCTGGGATACCAACTATTCAATGGCATAGGCCTCGATTTGGTAACATTTTGGATGTTCCACCATTTACTAATGTACATGCCTAAAACCTCTAGAATTTGCTTCTGAATAAGGATTGGTCAATTTTTCATCGTATTGCACAGGGACGAAAGCTTGACACGCGTGTCTAAGGAAACCACTTTGGTATAAGGGACTGTTCTTATTCCCTTTTTTTTGTTTGATCAACAATTATCCAAGTGGGCCATTCCACATTGTTGATTTTCTTGGACTCGGATGTCACGCAGGTAGCTATAATCTCCCACGTGGTAAGGTCAATTGCTGCTGTAACCACAAATGCACGACTGACTTCTGTTGTTGATTTCATTCGTTTGTTATTTTCTTCAATGTTTCTCATTCTTACACATTTCATCGTACACAGGGACGAAAGTTTGACACGCGTGTCTAAGGAAACCACTTTGGTATAAGGGACTGTTCTTATTCCCTTCTTTTTGTTTAATGAACAATTATCCAAGTAAGCCATTCCACATTGTTGATTTTCTTGGACTCGGATGTCACGCAGGTAGCTAGAATCTCCCACGTGGTAAGGTCAATTGCTGCTGTAACCACAAATGCACGACTGACTTCTGTTGTTGATTTCATTTGTTTGTTTTTTTCTTCTATGTTTCTCATTCTTACACTTTTCATCGTATTGCACAGGGACGAAAGCTTGACACACGTGTCTATGGAAACCACATTCGTATAAGGGACTGTTCTGACTTCATTCTTTCTGTATAATGATCAATTATCCAAGTAAGTCATTCCACATTGTTGATTTTCTTGGACTCGGATGTCACGCAGGTAGCTATAATCTCCCACGTGGTAAGGTCAATTGCTGCTGAAATCACAAATGCACGACTGACTTCTGTTGTTGATTTCATTTGTTTGTTATTTCCTTCAATGTTTCTCATTCTAACACTTTTCATCGTATTGCACAGGGACGAAAGCTTGACACACGTGTCTAAGAAAACCACTTTGGTATGAGGGACTGTTCTTATTCCCTTCTTTTTGTTCAATCAACAATTATCCAAGTAAGCCATTCCACATTGTTGATTTTCTTGGACTCGGATGTCACGCAGGTAGCTATAAGCTCCCACGTGGTAAGGTCAATTGCTGCTGTAACCTCAAATGCACGACTGACTTCTGTTGTTGATTTCATTTGATTGTTATTTCCTTCTATGTTTCTCATTCTAACACTTTTCATCGTATTGCACAGGGACAAAAGCTTGACACACGTGTCTAAGGAAACCACTTTGGTATAAGGGACTGTTCTTATTTTTTTTTTGTTTAATCAACAATTATCCAAGTAGGCCATTCCACATTGTTGATTATCTTGGACTCGGATGTCACGCAGGTAGCTATAATCTCCCACGTGGTAAGGTCAATTGCTGCTGTAACCACAAATGCACGACTGACTTCTAATGTTGATTTCATTTGTTTGTTATTTCCTTCAATGTTTCTCATTCTAACACTTCTCATCGTATTGCACAGGGACGAAAGCTTTACACACGTGTCTAAGGAAACCACTTTGGTATAAGGGACTGTTCTTATTCCCTTCTTTTTGTTCAATCAACAATTATCCAAGTAAGCCATTCCACATTGTTGATTTTCTTGGACTCGAATGTCACGCAGGTAGCTATAATCTCCCACGTGGTAAGGTCAATTGCTGCTGTAACCACAAATGCACGAATGACTTCTGTTGTTGATTTCATTTGTTTGTTATTTCCTTCTATGTTTCTCATTCTATCACTTTTCATCGTATTGCAAAGGGACGAAAGCTTGACACGCGTGTCTAAGGAAACCACTTTGGTATAAGGGACTGTTCTTATTCCCTTCGTTTTGTTTAATGAACAATTATCCAAGTAAGCCATTCCACATTGTTGATTTTCTTGGACTCGGATGTCACGCAGGTAGCTATAATCTCCCACGTGGTAAGGTCAATTGCTGCTGTAACCACAAATGCACGAATGACTTCTGTTGTTGATTTCATTTGTTTGTTATTTCCTTCTATGTTTCTCATTCTAACACTTTTCATCGTATTGCACAGGAACGAAAGCTTGACACAGGTGTCTAAGGAAACCACTTTGGTATAAGGGACTGTTCTTATTCCCTTCTTTTTGTTTAATGAACAATTATCCAAATAAGCCATTCCACATTGTTGATTTTCTTGGACTCGGATGACACGCGGGTAGCTATAATCTCCCACGTGGTAAGGTCAATTGCTGATGTAACCACAATTGGACGGCTGACTTCTGTTGTTGATTTCATTTGTTTGTTATTTCCTTCAATGTTTCTCATTCTAACACTTCTCATCGTATTGCACAGGGACGAAAGCTTGACACACGTGTCTATGGAAACCACATTGGTATAAGGGACTGTTCTTATTCCCTTCTTTCTGTATGATGATCAATTATCCAAGTAAGCCATTCCACATTGTTGATTTTCTTGGACTCGGATGACACGCAGGTAGCTATAATCTGTAACGTGGTAAGGTCAATTGCTGCTGTAACCACAAATGCACGACTGACTTCTGTTGTTGATTTCATTTGTTTGTTATTTCCTTCAATGTTTCTCATTCTAACACTTTTCATCGTATTGCACAGGGACGAAAGCTTGACACACGTGTCTAAGGAAACCACTTTGTTATAAGGGACTGTTCTCATTCCCTTCTTTTTGTTTAATGAACAATTATTCAAGTAAGCCGTTCCACATTGTTGATTTTCTTGGACTCAGATGTCACGCAGGTAGCTATAATCTCCCACGTGGTAAGGTCAATTGCTGCTGTAACCACAAATGCACGACTGACTTCTGTTGTTGATTTCATTCGTTTGTTATTTTCTTCAATGTTTCTCATTCTAACACTTTTCATCGTATTGCACAGGGACGAAAGCTTGACACACGTGTCTATGGAAACCACATTGGTATAAGGGACTGTTCTTACTTCATTCTTTCTGTATAATGATCAATTATCCAAGTAAGCCATTCCACATTGTTGATTTTCTTGGACTCGGATGTCACGCAGGTAGCTATAATCTCCCACGTGGTAAGGTCAATTGCTGCTGTAATCACAAATGCACGACTGACTTCTGTTGTTGATTTGATTTGTTTGTTATTTCCTTCAACGTTTCTCATTCTAACACTTTTCATCGTATTGCACAGTGACGAAAGCTTGACACACGTGCCTAAGGAAACCACTTTGGTATGAGGGACTGCTCTTCTTCCCTTTTTTCTTTTTGATGAACAATTATCCAAGTAAGCCATTCCACATTGTTGATTTTCTTGGACTAGGATGTCACGCAGCTAGCTATAATCTCCCACGTGGTAAGGTCAATTGCTGCTGTAACCACAAATGCACGACTGACTTCTGTTGTTGATTTCATTTGTTTGTTTTTTCCTTCTATGTTTCTCATTCTTACACTTTTCATCGTATTGCACAGGGACGAAAGCTTGACACACGTGTCTATGGAAACCACATTCGTATAAGGGACTGTTCTTACTTCATTCTTTCTGTATAATGATCAATTATCCAAGTAAGTCATTCCACATTGTTGATTTTCTTGGACTCGGATGTCACGCAGGTAGCTATAATCTCCCACGTGGTAAGGTCAATTGCTGCTGAAATCACAAATGCACGACTGACTTCTGTTGTTGATTTCATTTGTTTGTTATTTCCTTCTATGTTTCTCATTCTAACACTTTTCATCGTATTGCACAGGGACGAAAGCTTGACACACGTGTCTAAGGAAACCTCTTTGGTATAAGGGACTGTTCTCATTCTCTTTTTTTTGTTTAATCAACAATTATCCAAGTAGGCCATTCCACATTGTTGATTATCTTGGACTCGGATGTCACGCAGGTAGCTATAATCTCCCACGTGGTAAGGTCAATTGCTGCTGTAACCACAAATGCACGACTGACTTCTAATGTTGATTTCATTTGTTTGTTATTTCCTTCTATGTTTCTCATTCTAACACTTTTCATCGTATTGCACAGGAATGAAAGCTTGACACAGGTGTCTAAGGAAACCACTTTGGTATAAGGGACTGTTCTTATTCCCTTCTTTTTGTTTAATGAACAATTATCCAAATAAGCCATTCCACATTGTTGATTTTCTTGGACTCGGATGACACGCAGGTAGCTATAATCTCCCACGTGGTAAGGTCAATTGCTGATGTAACCACAATTGGACGGCTGACTTCTGTTGTTGATTTCATTTGTTTGTTATTTCCTTCAATGTTTCTCATTCTAACACTTTTCATCGTATTGCACAGGGACGAAAGCTTGACACACGTGTCTAAGGAAACCACTTTGGTATAAGGGACTGTTCTTATTTCCTTCTTTTTGTTTAATGAACAATTATTCAAGTAAGCCGTTCCACATTGTTGATTTTCTTGGACTCAGATGTCACGCAGGTAGCTATAATCTCCCACGTGGTAAGGTCAATTGCTGCTGTAACCACAAATGCACGACTGACTTCTGTTGTTGATTTCATTCGTTTGTTATTTTCTTCAATGTTTCTCATTCTAACACTTTTCATCGTATTGCACAGGGACGAAAGCTTGACACACGTGTCTATGGAAACCACATTGGTATAAGGGACTGTTCTTACTTCATTCTTTCTGTATAATGATCAATTATCCAAGTAAGCCATTCCACATTGTTGATTTTCTTGGACTCGGATGTCACGCAGGTAGCTATAATCTCCCACGTGGTAAGGTCAATTGCTGCTGTAATCACAAATGCACGACTGACTTCTGTTGTTGATGTGATTTGTTTGTTATTTCCTTCTATGTTTCTCATTCTAACACTTTTCATCGTATTGCACAGGGACGAAAGCTTGACACACGTGTCTAAGGAAACCACTTTGGTATGAGGGACTTTTCTCATTCTCTTTTTTTTGTTTAATCAACAATTATCCAAGTAGGCCATTCCACATTGTTGATTATCTTGGACTCGGATGTCACGCAGGTAGCTATAATCTCCCACGTGGTAAGGTCAATTGCTGCTGTAATCACAAATGCACGACTGACTTCTGTTGTTGATTTGATTTGTTTGTTATTTCCTTCAATGTTTCTCATTCTAACACTTTTCATCGTATTGCACAGGGACGAAAGCTTGACACGCGTGTCTAAGGAAACCACTTTGGTATGAGGGACTGTTCTTATTCCCTTCTTCTTGTTAAATGAACAATTATCCAAGTAAGCCATTCCACATTGTTGATTTTCTTGGACTCGGATGTCACGCAGGTAGCTATAATCTCCCACGTGGTAAGGTCAATTGCTGCTGTAACCACAAATGCACGACTGACTTCTGTTGTTGATTTAATTCGTTTGTTATTTTCTTCAACGTTTCTCATTCTAACACTTTTCATCGTATTGCACAGTGACGAAAGCTTGACACACGTGCCTAAGGAAACCACTTTGGTATGAGGGACTGCTCTTCTTCCCTTTTTTCTTTTTGATGAACAATTATCCAAGTAAGCCATTCCACATTGTTGATTTTCTTGGACTAGGATGTCACGCAGCTAGCTATAATCTCCCACGTGGTAAGGTCAATTGCTGCTGTAACCACAAATGCACGACTGACTTCTGTTGTTGATTTCATTTGTTTGTTTTTTCCTTCTATGTTTCTCATTCTTACACTTTTCATCGTATTGCACAGGGACGAAAGCTTGACACACGTGTCTATGGAAACCACATTCGTATAAGGGACTGTTCTTACTTCATTCTTTCTGTATAATGATCAATTATCCAAGTAAGCCATTCCACATTGTTGATTTTCTTGGACTCGGATGTCACGCAGGTAGCTATAATCTCCCACGTGGTAAGGTCAATTGCTGCTGAAATCACAAATGCACGACTGACTTCTGTTGTTGATTTCATTTGTTTGTTATTTCCTTCTATGTTTCTCATTCTAACACTTTTCATCGTATTGCACAGGGACGAAAGCTTGACACACGTGTCTAAGGAAACCACTTTGGTATAAGGGACTTTTCTCATTCTCTTTTTTTTGTTTAATCAACAATTATCCAAGTAGGCCATTCCACATTGTTGATTATCTTGGACTCGGATGTCACGCAGGTAGCTATAATCTCCCACGTGGTAAGGTCAATTGCTGCTGTAACCACAAATGCACGACTGACTTCTAATGTTGATTTCATTTGTTTGTTATTTCCTTCTATGTTTCTCATTCTAACACTTTTCATCGTATTGCACAGGAATGAAAGCTTGACACAGGTGTCTAAGGAAACCACTTTGGTATAAGGGACTGTTCTTATTCCCTTCTTTTTGTTTAATGAACAATTATCCAAATAAGCCATTCCACATTGTTGATTTTCTTGGACTCGGATGACACGCAGGTAGCTATAATCTCCCACGTGGTAAGGTCAATTGCTGATGTAACCACAATTGGACGGCTGACTTCTGTTGTTGATTTCATTTGTTTGTTATTTCCTTCAATGTTTCTCATTCTAACACTTTTCATCGTATTGCACAGGGACGAAAGCTTGACACACGTGTCTAAGGAAACCACTTTGGTATAAGGGACTGTTCTTATTCCCTTCTTTTTGTTTAATGAACAATTATTCAAGTAAGCCGTTCCACATTGTTGATTTTCTTGGACTCAGATGTCACGCAGGT
Organism: Harmonia axyridis; assembly: GCF_914767665.1. NCBI lineage: Eukaryota > Metazoa > Arthropoda > Insecta > Coleoptera > Coccinellidae > Harmonia > Harmonia axyridis. The sequence goes on along the minus strand of NC_059508.1, from coordinate 22,817,934 downwards.
AGCTATAATCTCCCACGTGGTAAGGTCAATTGCTGCTGTAACCACAAATGCACGACTGACTTCTGTTGTTGATTTCATTCGTTTGTTATTTTCTTCAATGTTTCTCATTCTAACACTTTTCATCGTATTGCACAGGGACGAAAGCTTGACACACGTGTCTATGGAAACCACATTGGTATAAGGGACTGTTCTTACTTCATTCTTTCTGTATAATGATCAATTATCCAAGTAAGCCATTCCACATTGTTGATTTTCTTGGACTCGGATGTCACGCAGGTAGCTATAATCTCCCACGTGGTAAGGTCAATTGCTGCTGTAATCACAAATGCACGACTGACTTCTGTTGTTGATGTGATTTGTTTGTTATTTCCTTCTATGTTTCTCATTCTAACACTTTTCATCGTATTGCACAGGGACGAAAGCTTGACACGCGTGTCTAAGGAAACCACTTTGGTATGAGGGACTGTTCTTATTCCCTTCTTCTTGTTAAATGAACAATTATCCAAGTAAGCCATTCCACATTGTTGATTTTCTTGGACTCGGATGTCACGCAGGTAGCTATAATCTCCCACGTGGTAAGGTCAATTGCTGCTGTAACCACAAATGCACGACTGACTTCTGTTGTTGATTTCATTTGTTTGTTATTTCCTTCTATGTTTCTCATTCTAACACTTTTCATCGTATTGCACAGGGACGAAAGCTTGACACACGTGTCTAAGGAAACCACTTTGGTATAAGGGACTTTTCTCATTCTCTTTTTTTTGTTTAATCAACAATTATCCAAGTAGGCCATTCCACATTGTTGATTATCTTGGACTCGGATGTCACGCAGGTAGCTATAATCTCCCACGTGGTAAGGTCAATTGCTGCTGTAACCACAAATGCACGACTGACTTCTAATGTTGATTTCATTTGTTTGTTATTTCCTTCAATGTTTCTCATTCTAACACTTCTCATCGTATTGCACAGGGACGAAAGCTTTACACACGTGTCTAAGGAAACCACTTTGGTATAAGGGACTGTTCTTATTCCCATCTTTTTGTTCAATCAACAATTATCCAAGTAAGCCATTGTTGATTTTCTTGGACTCGAATGTCACGCAGGTAGCTATAATCTCCCACGTGGTAAGGTCAATTGCTGCTGTAACCACAAATGCACGACTGACTTCTGTTGTTGATTTCATTTGTTTGTTATTTCCTTCTATGTTTCTCATTCTATCACTTTTCATCGTATTGCACAGGGACGAAAGCTTGACACGCGTGTCTAAGGAAACCACTTTGGTATAAGGGACTGTTCTTATTCGCCTCGTTTTGTTTAATGAACAATTATCCAAGTAAGCCATTCCACATTGTTGATTTTCTTGGACTCGGATGTCACGACGGTAGCTATAATCTCCCACGTGGTGAGGTCAATTGCTGCTGTAACCACGAATGCACGACTGACTCCTGTTGTTGATTTCATTTGTTTGTTATTTCCTTCTATGTTTCTCATTCTAACACTTTTCATCGTATTGCACTGGAACGAAAGCTTGACACAGGTGTCTAAGGAAACCACTTTGGTATAAGGGACTGTTCTTATTCCCTTCTTTTTGTTTAATGAACAATTATCCAAATAAGCCATTCCACATTGTTGATTTTCTTGGACTCGGATGACACGCGGGTAGCTATAATCTCCCACGTGGTAAGGTCAATTGCTGATGTAAACACAATTGGACGGCTGACTTCTGTTGTTGATTTCATTTGTTTGTTATTTCCTTCAATGTTTCTCATTCTAACACTTTTCATCGTATTGCACAGGGACGAAAGCTTGACACACGTGTCTAAAGAAACCACTTTGGTATAAGGGACTGCTCTTATTCCCTTCTTTTTGTTTAATGAACAATCATTCAAGTAAGCCGTTCCACATTGTTGATTTTCTTGGACTCATATGTCACGCAGGTAGCTATAATCTCCCACGTGGTAAGGTCAATTGCTGCTGTAACCACAAATGCACGACTGACTTCTGTTGTTGATTTCATTCGTTTGTTATTTTCTTCAATGTTTCTCATTCTAACACTTTTCATCGTATTGCACAGGGACGAAAGCTTGACACACGTGTCTATGGAAACCACATTGGTATAAGGGACTGTTCTTACTTCATTCTTTCTGTATAATGATCAATTATCCAAGTAAGCCATTCCACATTGTTGATTTTCTTGGACTTGGATGTCACGCAGGTAGCTATAATCTCCCACGTGGTAAGGTCAATTGCTGCTGTAATCACAAATGCACGACTGACTTCTGTTGTTGATTTGATTTGTTTGTTATTTCCTTCAATGTTTCTCATTCTAACACTTTTCATCGTATTGCACAGGGACGAAAGCTTGACACGCGTGTCTAAGGAAACCACTTTGGTATGAGGGACTGTTCTTATTCCCTTCTTCTTGTTAAATGAACAATTATCCAAGTAAGCCATTCCACATTGTTGATTTTCTTGGACTCGGATGTCACGCAGGTAGCTATAATCTCCCACGTGGTAAGGTCAATTGCTGCTGTAACCACAAATGCACGACTGACTTCTGTTGTTGATTTAATTCGTTTGTTATTTTCTTCAATGTTTCTCATTCTAACACTTTTCATCGTATTGCACAGTGACGAAAGCTTGACACACGTGTCTAAGGAAACCACTTTGGTATGAGAAACTGCTCTTCTTCCCTTTTTTCTTTTTGATGAACAATTATCCAAGTAAGCCATTCCACATTGTTGATTTTCTTGGACTAGGATGTCACGCAGGTAGCTATAATCTCCCACGTGGTAAGATCAATTGCTGCTTTAACAATAAATGGACGGCTGACTTCTTTTGTTGATTTCATTTGTTTGAAATTTCCTTCAATGTTTCTCATTCTAACACTTTTCATCGTATTGCACACGGACGAAAGCTTGACACACGTGTCTAAGGAATCCACACTGGTATGAGGGACTGTTCTTATTCCCTTTTTTCTGTTAGATGAACAATTATCCAGATAAGCCTTTTCACATTGTTGATTTTCTTGGACTCGGATGTCACGCAGGTAGCTATAATCTCCCACGTGGTAAGATCAATTGCTGCTTTAACAATGAATGGACGGCTGACTTCTTTTGTTGATTTCATTTGTTTGTTATTAAATTCAATGTTTCTCATTCTAACACTTTTCATCGTATTGCACAGGGACGAAAGCTTGACACACGTGTCTAAGGAAACCACATTGATATAATGGACTGTACTTATTCTCTTCTTTTTGTTTGATGAACAATTATCCAAGTAAGCCATTTCACATTGTTGTTTTTCTTGGTCTCGGATGTCACGTAGGTAGCTGTAATCTCTCATTTGGTGAGGTCAATTGCTGCTGTAACCACAAATGCACGACTGACCTCTGTTGTTGATTTCATTCGTTTGTTATTTCCTTCAATCTTCCTCATTCTAACACTTTTCATCTTATTGCACAGAGACGAAAGCTTGGCACACGTGTCTAAGGAAACCACATTAATATAAGGGACTGTTCTTATTCTCTTCTTTTTGTTTAATGAACAATTATCCAAGTAAGCCATTTCACATTGTTGTTTTTCTTGGTCTCGGATGTCACGCAGGTAGCTATAATCTCTCAATTGGTAAGGTCAATTGCTGCTGTAACCACAAATGCACGACTGACTTCTATTGTTGATTTCATTTGTTTGTTATTTCCTTCAATCTTCCTCATTCTAACACTTTTTATCGTATTGCACAGAGACGAAAGCTTGACACACGTGTCTAAGGAAACCACATTGATATAAGGGACTGTTCTTATTCTCTTCTTTTCGTTTAATGAACAATTATCCAAGTAAGCCATTTCACATTGTTGTTTTTCTTGGTCTCGGATGTCACGCATGTAGCTACAATCTCTGAATTGTTAAGTTCAATTGCTGCTGTAACCAAAACTGGACGGCTGACTTCTGTTGTTGATTTCATTTGTTTGTTATTTCCTCCAATGTTTCTTATTAAGCCATTCCACATTTTTGATTTCCTCCCACGTGTTAAGGTCAATTGCTGCTGTATCCAAAACTGGACGGTTGACTTCTGTTGTTGATTTCATTCGTTTGTTATTTCCTTCAATGTTTCTTACTCTAACACTTTTTGTCGTATTGCTGAGGGATGAAAGCTTGACACACGTGTCTAAGGAAACCACTTTGGTATAAAGGACTGTTCTTATTTCCTTTTTTTTGTTTAATCAACAATTATCCAAGTAGGCCATTCCACATTGTCGATTTTCTTGGACTCGGATGTCTCGCAGGTAGCTATAATCTCCCACGTGGTAAGGTCAATTGCTGCTGTAACCACAAATGCACGACTGACTTCTGTTGTTGATTTCATTTGTTTACCTCATGCACTCGAATCATGTAATTTTTTTTTGTTTCACAAAAATCACAAATATACCAGTCATGAACTCTGAATTAACCTATATTTATAATGACCCAAAACAAAACACTCATTAATTTCCGTTTTATAACCTATTATTCTTTTTCCTGGGTCAGAACAATTTTTTTGGAGAATTCTCGTCTCTGATTACTATAAAATTTCTTTCTTCTATTGGTCCTCTAATTCACTCGAAAATCAAAACTTAGTTGAATAATTACTCAAAAAAAAGTTCTGTCCAAGGTCAAATTGGATTTCTCTGAATTTTATCATCCTGGATATTAGACATGAGAACTCAGAATATATTGAATTTCTCTCTTACTACAGTTAAAGGTCTGTGTTTATAATTTACATCTGGTGTACGCTAGTAATTTCGATTGTCTGGGATACCAACTATTCAATGGCATAGGCCTCGATTTGGTAACATTTTGGATGTTCCACCATTTAGGAGGTGAGTTCAAAACCATATCTTTTTTTATATATCTATCTTACTTTCAACTAACAATTTGCTTACATCTACAGTAGATAATTATTTTACTTAGTTGAATCCATTTTACTCGATGAAAAGTGGAATGCTTTGGTTTTCACCTACAGATATCAGTGAAAATTCAAGTTTCTATCATGGTTAGTAATATTTTTAAATTTTCAGAATTTCTCAAGAACTATTGAATTGCTGGAACGCAAACCAGTTTTAAACCCAGTTGTTTACGAAACAAAAGTAATTTTTGTTATATAAACTCAATATTACAAGCCTTACTTGCTTGCCCACCACTTTGTAATCTCCTCAAACGGCTATCAGAGAACTTCACTCACAATAATGCACTGAAATCAATAACAATGAGTGAAAATATGTAAGTATAAATTAATATAATTTGCAACTTTGATTGGATAACAATTTTATATATGTATTTTCATTATTCAACTAATCCAGGTGTAAATTTATGAATAACTTCGATAATCTGCCCAATGTAAGACGCAAGTCACGTTCAAAAAAGAAGAACAAGAAGCAAACTTTCGTCAATATAGACAATGACAATTCGTTTGAGGCCTCATCGTTTTATACGATGCTAAACGGAACACGTAGCGATTCTTTCCTTGTTGAAGGCCGACAAGAAGACGCCGAAGAAATCTTGGGCCTTCTGTTGAATGGACTCAATGATGAAATGATGGGAATAATGAAATTGATTAGCCATGACGAAAATATTCAAGCAGCTAAAAAAGAAGTGAAAATAGATGTGGATGATTGGAAAGTTATTGGTCCTAGGAACGAAGGGAATGTAACAAGAGAAATACAAATGGACAAGACACCGATTAGTGATATATTCGAAGGACTTCTCTGTTCAAGAATCCATAAAACCGGAGACGAAACTTCAGAAAATATTGAACCATTCCTAACATTGCCATTAAATATTAAGAAAGCAAATAACATAGCTGAAGCATTAGAAGGCCTTACAACCAAGAACAAACTAGAGGGTCTGACATCATCGAAAACGAAAGAAACGGTTGAAGCATGGCAGCAAGTGATGATAGAGAAGTTGCCTGTAGTTTTAGTATTACATTTGAAATGCTTCGAATACAGAATGAATGGCTGCACTAAAATAATGAAGACTATAGAATTTCCCATCAATCTGCAGATTGATTCTAAAATATTATCTGGAAGGACGAATACTTCAGCGGAGAGACAATATAAATTAATATCTGTAGTATACCATGTAGGAAAGGAGGCCAGCTATGGGCATTAACTCAGTCATGAACTCTGAATTAACCTATATCTATAATGACCCAAAACAAAACACTCATTAATTTCCGTTTTATAACCTATTATTCCTTTTCCTGGGTCAGAACAATTTTTTTGGAGAATTCTCGTCTCTGATTATTATGAAATTTTTTTTTTCTATTGGTCCTCTAATTCACTTGAAAATCAAAACTCAGTTGAATAATTACTCAAAAAAAAGTTCTGTCCAAGGTCAGATTGGATTTCTTTAAATTTTATTATCCTGGATATTAGACATGAGAACTCAGAATATATTGAATTTCTCTCTTACTACAGTTGAAGGTATGTGCTTATAATTTACATCTGGTGTACGCTAGTAATTTCGATTGTCTGGGATACCAACTATTCAATGGCATAGGCCTCGATTTGGTAACATTTTGGATGTTCCACCATTTACTAATGTACATGCCTAAAACCTCTAGAATTTGCTTCTGAATAAGGATTGGTTAAGTCCATTCAATTCTTTTACATTTTTAGACCTCAGATTTAAAAGAATAGAAAAATTCGTCGTTTCGCAATTCAGAATCAAACAATAATTGACCAATGAAATAGAGTAATGTCTAGAAATGACAATGCATATGAAATATGAAAGCAAGGTTTCAAATGAATAAACTCTGCAATCGATTAAAAAGACGGCATTAAATTTCGAATGTAGAATCTTATATTGTTATTATTAGAACTCTTTATTGCTAAATTCATATGTTAGAATCTTATATTCAATTTTTATATTTTTTTATTTATAAAATCCCAATTCTATTCATGTTTCTTTGGACGAATACCAGTTTCTACTATGAAATGAATAATTACAATTCAATTGTATCTATCAATTTCAACATATGTGATCTCCAATTTCAATATCTTTCTTTAATTATTCCTGAAAAGTGATCATTCAAACTTTCATTCTTAACTTCACAAATAATTAATTACTCAACTATCTAATCATCATCAGTGAATAGTAACGAATATTCATAAATATCAACTACTCACTGAATAGAAAACTATTCACTGAATAGCTAGAAGGCTAATTTCTTAGAGTATATTCTATGTTCTAAGGTAAATTTCATAGAAAACTTCAAAAAGGATGAAAGTGTGGCGGTTTCTCATAAAGCTCCACATAGCAACAATAAACAAAGCATTCGGTAGCCTAGACGTTAAGAGGTAGACTCACTCACCGAGATGCGACAAGGTGCCGGGTTCGAGTCCCGGCGGCTCCCGATAATAATAAATTCCCCAAGCGTCTGTGACACGGCACACACAATTATACCAAAGTCACACTGATGAGTCCGGTGTGTGTGCCAGGGACGAAACGCATGAGTAGGCATATGTGCTATCCAACAAAAGTATGTTCGCTTTCTTGGGTTGGCAGATCGAATGTCCTTATTATCGGGAACAAAAAATAATTTCGGAAATTTGTACTTTGGTCGGGAGACACAAAAATAATATTAAAGTAAATATAATAATTTAACATAATTGTTATATTCCACTGAAGATCGAAATGTCGAAATATCAACAGACAATGGTTTTCTCATTACCTATGTTATAATTATCAACAGAATTTAATATTTATTTTTCAGCTTGCCACATCTATCAGAATCAATTATAACCATATATAAGGGGTACATTTGTATTTATCTATGAATATAACCACGCTTAAAATGAAACCACGGAATGCAGATTACAGAAACCACAAAATACAAATATACCCCTAGCTACACTAGCGCCATCTATTTATCCTGTCCGCTGGACACTTTTTCAATGCGAACTGTGGACCATAGATTACAATAAAATTAAGCTGGAAATGAAGAAACGAAATACAGATAATTTTGTGGGATTGGAATTTTTTATTTCGAGCACAGTTTAGAAACTATCTGTTTGAAAATTATTATTATTATCATATATATTATTATTGAAATTTAATATGAGGCGCACGCGCACTTCTATATTCTACCTTATAGACTAAGGGCCAGTTGCACCATTTGCCTAAACATTAATTAAAAATTTAAACGTTGATTACTCTATGATTTCTCAAGAGAAATCAGAAATTAATCAATGTTTGAATTTTAATCAATGTTTAGGCAAATGGTGCAACTGGCCCCTAATATTAGGTATATGGCTCGACCTGTACATAGTTAAGAAGAAGAAAAATATTCTATGTTCGTCAACCATGCCGGGTTGACAAATTGTAAGTAACCTCAGTTTAGCGAACATTCTTTCAAGAGTTACTTTATAAACAGTTGTTGAAGTGATATTTCTAGTGGAAAGTTTCATGTTTGAATATAAAATTGTTTGAATATGGAGGTAATTTTTTTAATACTAGCTTAGGGTTGTTTTAATTTATTCGAATATTTTCAAATATCAGTTATATTTCATGTAGTTAGTTTTTTTTTATTGGTTTATGGATTTTCAACCATCATAACAAAAAATTTATTACAATTCATGAAATTTCGACTTTTTAGTTTGTTTTCATGTTTTCTGGAAGTCATAGACTACTCCATTCAATGAGAAATTGCAGTTTTCCTTAGTTGAAGTTTTTCCTCGAAATCTCCTTAAGTATAGAATTTGCTTGAGACCCCTCTCTTTTTATATCTACGTAAAATTGTCTTAATGAACAAAAAAATATGCGGCGCACGCGCACTTCTATATTTTACCCAATAGACAAAGGGCCAGTTGCACCATTTGCCTAAACATTAATTAAAAATTTAAACGTTGATTACTCTATGATTTCTCGAAAGAAATCAGAAATTAATCAATGTTTAAATTTTAATCAATGTTCAGGCAAATGGTGCAACTTGCCCCTAATATTAGGTATATGGCTCGATCTGTACATAGTTAAGAAGAAGAAAAATATTCTATGTTCGTCAACCATGCCGGGTTGACAAATTGTAAGTAACCTCAGTTCAGCGAACATTCTTCAAAGAGTTACTTTATAAACAGTTGTTGAAGTGATATTTCTAGTGGAAAGTTTCATGTTTAAATAGTTAATTGCTTGAATATGGAGGTAATTTTTTTAATACTAGCTTAGGGATATTTTCATTTATTCGAATATTTCCAAATATCAGTTATATTTTATGTAGTTGTTTTTTTTTATTGGTTTATGAATTTTCAACTTTCTTAACGAAAAATTTATTACAATTCAAGAAATTTCGACTTTTTAGTTTCTTTTCATGTTTTCTGGAAGTCATAGACTACTCCATTCAATGAGAAATTGCAGTTTTTCTTAGTTGAAGTTTTTCCTCGAAAACTCTTCAAGTATAGAGTTTGCTTGAGACCCCTCTCTTTTTATATCTACGTAAATTTGACTGAATGAATAAAAAAATAAAGATTTTTCCGAAAAACTTTTCATTAGATATCTATAGGAATCTCTTCAACTTATGAACTGTTCAGCTTATACTCAAGTATTGCCATATTGCTGAAATTATCATCAACCAAGCATTCTGATAATGCACTAATATACTGGGTGTGCCGTTTGAGATAAGAAAGTAGTAATCTGAAATTGATTAAATTTTCAGTACAAAATTATTATTAGTTTTCCATAAACAATAAGCCATCGCGGTGAATCACTCTGTACATCATTATCATTCAGCCTTTTGCTTCCACTGAGGGATATAAATTTCGCCTTACTGGTTTATGACTGTTTTGCAATTATCTCTGGCCAAGCGTTTTTATAGACTATTTCAAGGGACTTTGGATATACTATATACAGAAATATTATAATTTCCAAAATGATTTCCACTATTATATTGTTATTTTTTTTTTCAGAATCTACATTTCTTGGAGTTAACTCAGTTAGAAGAAGAAGAGGTATTATTAATAATATATTATTTACCAATTCTAGTGAATACAAATTACCCTGTAGAGTCGAACAAAAAATTTCTGCAAGTAAGTATAGAGATCTTAAAAGAATTATTCATGGTCAATATGAATATGTAATATAATAATGAATCAACTAATATCAACTTTTTCAGAAAATGAGTGTAGAAAATCTGTAATCAATTACAATGGATTATCAATTACAAAACCTTTTATCCAGAATGAGAAGACAGGAAAACATTCGAAACCTTCAACTCCCCCTAGTTCAGCTGTAAAAACAGTTGAAATTAAAGCAAGAGATAATACAGAGATAATCAAAAATGATACAATTTCCAATAGGACAATTGAAAAAATTGAAAGTAGCATCTCGAATAAAAATGAATCTAAAATTGAGGAGCCCACAGTAAATGTATGGAAAAAATCATGGGCTAGTCTATTTGATAATGATGTTAAAACAATATCGAATGAGAAAATAGACAATAAAATTAATGATTCACATGTAACACCTTTAAAACATACAAAAGTAGTCAAAAAAATAGATTCAGCCACTCATATGTTAGGAGGTCAGTTCAAAACCATATCTTTTTTTATATATTTATCTTACTTTCAACTAACAATTTGCTAACATCTACAGTAGATAATTATTTTACTTAGTTGAACCCATTTTACTTGATGAAAAGTGGAATGCTTTGGTTTTCACCTACAGATATCAGTGAAAATTCAAGTTTCTATCATGGTTAGTGATATTTTTAAATTTTCAGAATTTCTCAAGAACTATTAAATTGCTGGGACGCAAACCAGTTTTAATTAAATCCAGGTGTTTACGAAACAAAAGTAACTTTTGTTTTATAAACTCAATATTACAAGCCTTACTTGCTTGCCCACCACTTTGTAATCTCCTCAAACGGCTATCAGAGAACTTCACTCACAATGATGCACTGAAATCAATAACAATGAGTGAAAATATGTAAGTATGAACAATTATCCAAGTAAGCCGTTCCACATTGTTGATTATCTTGGGCTCGGATGTCACGCAGGTAGCTGTAATCTCCCACGTGGTAAGGTCAATTGCTGCTGTAACCACGAATGCACGACTGACTTCTGTTGTTGATTTCATTCGTTTGTTATTTTCTTCAATGTTTCTCATTCTAACACTTTTCATCGTAATGCACAGGGACGAAAGCTTGACACACGTGTCTAAGGAAACCACATTGGTATAAGGGAATGTTCTTACTTCATTCTTTCTGTATAATGATCAATTATCCAAATAAGCCATTCCACATTGTTGATTTTCTTGGACTCGGATGTCACGCAGGTAGCTATAATCTCCCACGTGGTGAGGTCAATTGCTGCTGTAACCACAAATGCACGACTGACTTCTGTTGTTGATTTCATTCGTTTGTTATTTTCTTCAATGTTTCTCATTCTAACACTTTTCATCGTAATGCACAGGGACGAAAGCTTGACACACGTGTCTAAGGAAACCACTTTGGTATAAGGGACTGTTCTTATTCCCTTCTTTTTGTTTAATGAACAATTATCCAAGTAAGCCATTCCACATTGTTGATTTTCTTGGACTCGGATGTCACGCAGGTAGCTATAATCTCCCACGTGGTGAGGTCAATTGCTGCTGTAACCACAAATGCACGACTGACTTCTGTTGTTGATTACATTCGTTTGTTATTTTCTTCAATGATTCTCATTCTAACACTTTTCATCGTATTGCACAGGGACGAAAGCTTGACACGCGTGTAAAAGGAAACCACTTTGGTATAAGGGACTGTTCTTATTCCCTTCTTTTTGTTTGATGAACAATTATCCAAGTAAGCAATTCCACATTGTTGATTTTCTTGGACTCGGATGTCACGCAGGTAGCTATAATCTCCCACGTGGTGAGGTCAATTGCTGCTGTAACCACAAATGCACGACTGACTTCTGTTGTTGATTTCATTCGTTTGTTATTTTCTTCAATGATTCTCATTCCAGCACTTTTCATCGTATTGCACAGGGACGAAAGCTTGACACGCGTGTCTAAGGAAACCACTTTGGTATAAGGGACTGTTCTTATTCCCTTCTTTTTGTTTAATGAACAATTATCCAAGTAAGCCGTTCCACATTGTTGATTTTCTTGGGCTCGGATGTCACGCAGGTAGCTGTAATCTCCCACGTGGTAAGGTCAATTGCTGCTGTAACCACGAATGCAAGACTGACTTCTGTTGTTGATTTCATTCGTTTGTTATTTTCTTCAATGTTTCTCATTCTAACACTTTTCATCGTATTGCACAGTGACGAAAGCTTGACACACGTGTCTAAGGAAACCACTTTGGTATGAGGGACTGCTCTTCTTCCCTTTTTTCTTTTTGATGAACAATTATCCAAGTAAGCCATTCCACATTGTTGATTTTTTTGGACTAGGATGTCACGCAGCTATCTATAATCTCCCACGTGGAAAGGTCAATTGCTGCTGTAACCACAAATGCACGACTGACTTCTGTTGTTGATTTCATTTGTTTGTTATTTCCTTCTATGTTTCTCATTCTAACACTTTTCATCGTATTGCACAGGGACGAAAGCTTGACACACATGTCTGAGAAAACCACTTTGGTATGAGGGACTGTTCTTATTCCCTTTTTTTTGTTTAATCAACAATTATCCAAGTAAGCCATTCCACATTGTTGATTTTCTTGGAATGGGATGTCACGCATGTAGCTACAATCTCTCAATTGGTAAGGTCAATTGCTACTGTAACCAAAACTGGACGGCTGACTTCTGTTGTTGATTTCATTTGTTTGTTATTTCCTCCAATATTTCTTATTAAGCCATTCCACATTTTTGATTTCCTCCCACGTGGTAAGGTCAATTGCTGCTGTAACCAAAACTGGACGGTTGACTTCTGTTGTTGATTTCATTCGTTTGTTATTTCCTTCAATGTTTCTTACTCTAACACTTTCTGTCGTATTGCTGAGGGATGAAAGCTTGACACACGTGTCTAAGGAAACCACTTTGGTATAAAGGACTGTTCTTATTTCCTTTTTTTTTGTTTAATCAACAATTATCCGAGTAGGCCATTCCACATTGTTGATTTTCTTGGACTCGGATGTCTCGCAGGTAGCTATAATCTCCCACGTGGTAAGGTCAATTGCTGCTGTAACCACAAATGCACGACTGACTTCTGTTGTTGATTTCATTTGTTTGTTATTTCCTTCTATGTTTCTCATTCTAACACTTTTCATCGTATCGCACAAGGACGAAAGCTTGACACGCGTGTCTAAGGAAACCACTTTGGTATAAGAGACTGTTCTTATTCCCTTCTTTTTGTTTAATGAACAATTATCCAAGTAAGCCATTCCACATTGTTGATTTTCTTGGACTCGGATGTCACGCAGGTAGCTATAATATCCCACGTGGTAAGGTCAATTGCTGCTGTAACCACAAATGCACGACTGACTTCGTTTGTTGATTTCATTTGTTTGTTATTTCATTCTATGATTCTCATTCTAACACTTTTCATCGTATTGCACAGGGACGAAAGCTTGACACACGTGCCTAAGGAAACCACTTTGGTATAAGGGAATGTTCTTATTTCCTTTCTTTTTGTTTAATGAACAATTATCCAAGTAAGCCATTCCACATTGTTGATTTTCTTGGACTCGGATGACACGCGGGTAGCTATAATCTCCCACGTGGTAAGGTCAATTGCTGCTGTAACCACAATTGGACGGCTGACTTCTGTTGTTGATTTCATTTGTTTGTTATTTCCTTCAATGTTCCTCATTCTAACACTTCTCATCGTATTGCACAGGGACGAAAGCTTGACACACGTGTCTAAGGAAACCACTTTGGTATAAGGGACTGTTGTTACTTCATTCTTTCTGTATAATGATCCATTATCCAAGTAAGTCATTCCACATTGTTGATTTTCTTGGACTAGGATGTCACGCAGCTATCTATAATCTCCCACGTGGAAAGGTCAATTGCTGCTGTAACCACAAATGCACGACTGACTTCTGTTGTTGATTTCATTTGTTTGTTATTTCCTTCTATGTTTCTCATTCTAACACTTTTCATCGTATTGCACAGGGACGAAAGCTTGACACACATGTCTGAGAAAACCACTTTGGTATGAGGGACTGTTCTTATTCCCTTTTTTTTGTTTAATCAACAATTATCCAAGTAAGCCATTCCACATTGTTGATTTTCTTGGAATGGGATGTCACGCATGTAGCTACAATCTCTCAATTGGTAAGGTCAATTGCTACTGTAACCAAAACTGGACGGCTGACTTCTGTTGTTGATTTCATTTGTTTGTTATTTCCTCCAATATTTCTTATTAAGCCATTCCACATTTTTGATTTCCTCCCACGTGGTAAGGTCAATTGCTGCTGTAACCAAAACTGGACGGTTGACTTCTGTTGTTGATTTCATTCGTTTGTTATTTCCTTCAATGTTTCTTACTCTAACACTTTCTGTCGTATTGCTGAGGGATGAAAGCTTGACACACGTGTCTAAGGAAACCACTTTGGTATAAAGGACTGTTCTTATTTCCTTTTTTTTTGTTTAATCAACAATTATCCGAGTAGGCCATTCCACATTGTTGATTTTCTTGGACTCGGATGTCTCGCAGGTAGCTATAATCTCCCACGTGGTAAGGTCAATTGCTGCTGTAACCACAAATGCACGACTGACTTCTGTTGTTGATTTCATTTGTTTGTTATTTCCTTCTATGTTTCTCATTCTAACACTTTTCATCGTATTGCACAGGGACGAAAGCTTGACACGCGTGTCTAAGGAAACCACTTTGGTATAAGAGACTGTTCTTATTCCCTTCTTTTTGTTTAATGAACAATTATCCAAGTAAGCCATTCCACATTGTTGATTTTCTTGGACTCGGATGTCACGCAGGTAGCTATAATATCCCACGTGGTAAGGTCAATTGCTGCTGTAACCACAAATGCACGACTGACTTCGTTTGTTGATTTCATTTGTTTGTTATTTCATTCTATGATTCTCATTCTAACACTTTTCATCGTATTGCACAGGGACGAAAGCTTGACACACGTGCCTAAGGAAACCACTTTGGTATAAGGGAATGTTCTTATTTCCTTTCTTTTTGTTTAATGAACAATTATCCAAGTAAGCCATTCCACATTGTTGATTTTCTTGGACTCGGATGACACGCGGGTAGCTATAATCTCCCACGTGGTAAGGTCAATTGCTGCTGTAACCACAATTGGACGGCTGACTTCTGTTGTTGATTTCATTTGTTTGTTATTTCCTTCAATGTTCCTCATTCTAACACTTCTCATCGTATTGCACAGGGACGAAAGCTTGACACACGTGTCTAAGGAAACCACTTTGGTATAAGGGACTGTTCTTACTTCATTCTTTCTGTATAATGATCAATTATCCAAGTAAGTCATTCCACATTGTTTATTTTCTTGGACTCGGATGTCATGCAGGTATCTATAATCTCCCACGTGGTAAGGTCAATTGCTGATGTAATCACAAATGCACGACTGACTTCTGTTGTTGATTTGATTTGTTTGTTATTTCCTTCAATGTTTCTCATTCTAACACTTCTCATCGTATTGCACAGGGACGAAAGCTTGACACACGTGTCTAAGGAAACCACATTGGTATAAGGGACTGTTCTTATTCCCTTCTTTCTGTATGATGATCAATTATCCAAGTAAGCCATTCCACATTATTGATTTTCTTGGACTCGGATGACACGCAGGTAGCTATAATCTTTAACGTGGTAAGGTCAATTGCTGCTGTAACCACAAATGCACGACTGACTTCTGTTGTTGATTTCATTTGTTTGTTATTTCCTTCAATGTTTCTCATTCTAACACTTTTCATCGTATTGCACAGGGACGAAAGCTTGACACACGTGTCTAAGGAAATCACTTTGGTATAAGGGACTGTTCTTATTCCCTTCTTTTTGTTTAATGAACAATTATCCAAGTAAGCCGTTCCACATTGTTGATTTTCTTGGACTCGGATGACACGCAGGTAGCAATAATCTTTTACGTGGTAAGGTCAATTGCTGCTGTAACCACAAATGCACGACTGACTTCTGTTGTTGATTTCATTCGTTTGTTATTTTCTTCAATGTTTCTCATTCTAACAATTTCCATCGTATTGCACAGGGACGAAAGCTTGATACGCGTGTCTAAGGAAACCACTTTGGTATAAGGGACTGTTCTTATTCCCATCTTTTTGTTTAATGAACAATTATCCAAGCCATTTCACATTGTTGATTTTCTTGGACTCGGATGTCACGCAGGTAGCTATAATCTTCCACGTGGTGAGGTCAATTGCTGATGTAACCACAAATGCACGACTGACTTCTGTTGTTGATATCATTCGTTTGTTATTTTCTTCAATGTTTCTCATTCTAACACTTTTCATCGTATTGCACAGGGACGAAAGCTTGACACACGTGTCTAAGGAAACCACTTTGGTATAAGGGACTGTTCTTATTCCCTTCTTTTTGTTCAATCAACAATTATCCAAGTAAGCCATTCCACATTGTTGATTTTCTTGGACTCGGATGTCACGCCGGTAGCTATAATCTCCCACGTGGTAAGGTCAATTGCTGCTGTAACCACAAATGCACGACTGACTTCTGTTGTTGATTTCATTCGTTTGTTATTTTCTTCAATGTTTCTCATTCTAACACTTTTCATCGTATTGCACAGGGACGAAAGCTTGACACACGTGTCTATGGAAACCACATTGGTATAAGGGACTGTTCTTACTTCATTCTTTCTGTATAATGATCAATTATCCAAGTAAGCCATTCCACATTGTTGATTTTCTTGGACTCGGATGTCACGCAGGTAGCTATAATCTCCCACGTGGTAAGGTCAATTGCTGCTGTAATCACAAATGCACGACTGACTTCTGTTGTTGATTTGATTTGTTTGTTATTTCCTTCAATGTTTCTCATTCTAACACTTTTCATCGTATTGCACAGGGACGAAAGCTTGACACGCGTGTCTAAGGAAACCACTTTGGTATGAGGGACTGTTCTTATTCCCTTCTTCTTGTTAAATGAACAATTATCCAAGTAAGCCATTCCACATTGTTGATTTTCTTGGACTCGGATGTCACGCAGGTAGCTATAATCTCCCACGTGGTAAGGTCAATTGCTGCTGTAACCACAATTGCACGACTGACTTCTGTTGTTGATTTAATTCGTTTGTTATTTTCTTCAATGTTTCTCATTCTAACACTTTTCATCGTATTGCACAGTGACGAAAGCTTGACACACGTGTCTAAGGAAACCACTTTGGTATGAGAAACTGCTCTTCTTCCCTTTTTTCTTTTTGATGAACAATTATCCAAGTAAGCCATTCCACATTGTTGATTTTCTTGGACTAGGATGTCACGCAGGTAGCTATAATCTCCCACGTGGTAAGATCAATTGCTGCTTTAACAATAAATGGACGGCTGACTTCTTTTGTTGATTTCATTTGTTTGAAATTTCCTTCAATGTTTCTCATTCTAACACTTTTCATCGTATTGCACACGGACGAAAGCTTGACACACGTGTCTAAGGAATCCACACTGGTATGAGGGACTGTTCTTATTCCCTTTTTTCTGTTAGATGAACAATTATCCAGATAAGCCTTTTCACATTGTTGATTTTCTTGGACTCGGATGTCACGCAGGTAGCTATAATCTCCCACGTGGTAAGATCAATTGCTGCTTTAACAATGAATGGACGGCTGACTTCTTTTGTTGATTTCATTTGTTTGTTATTAAATTCAATGTTTCTCATTCTAACACTTTTCATCGTATTGCACAGGGACGAAAGCTTGACACACGTGTCTAAGGAAACCACATTGATATAATGGACTGTACTTATTCTCTTCTTTTTGTTTGATGAACAATTATCCAAGTAAGCCATTTCACATTGTTGTTTTTCTTGGTCTCGGATGTCACGTAGGTAGCTGTAATCTCTCATTTGGTGAGGTCAATTGCTGCTGTAACCACAAATGCACGACTGACCTCTGTTGTTGATTTCATTCGTTTGTTATTTCCTTCAATCTTCCTCATTCTAACACTTTTCATCTTATTGCACAGAGACGAAAGCTTGGCACACGTGTCTAAGGAAACCACATTAATATAAGGGACTGTTCTTATTCTCTTCTTTTTGTTTAATGAACAATTATCCAAGTAAGCCATTTCACATTGTTGTTTTTCTTGGTCTCGGATGTCACGCAGGTAGCTATAATCTCTCAATTGGTAAGGTCAATTGCTGCTGTAACCACAAATGCACGACTGACTTCTATTGTTGATTTCATTTGTTTGTTATTTCCTTCAATCTTCCTCATTCTAACACTTTTTATCGTATTGCACAGAGACGAAAGCTTGACACACGTGTCTAAGGAAACCACATTGATATAAGGGACTGTTCTTATTCTCTTCTTTTCGTTTAATGAACAATTATCCAAGTAAGCCATTTCACATTGTTGTTTTTCTTGGTCTCGGATGTCACGCATGTAGCTACAATCTCTGAATTGTTAAGTTCAATTGCTGCTGTAACCAAAACTGGACGGCTGACTTCTGTTGTTGATTTCATTTGTTTGTTATTTCCTCCAATGTTTCTTATTAAGCCATTCCACATTTTTGATTTCCTCCCACGTGTTAAGGTCAATTGCTGCTGTATCCAAAACTGGACGGTTGACTTCTGTTGTTGATTTCATTCGTTTGTTATTTCCTTCAATGTTTCTTACTCTAACACTTTTTGTCGTATTGCTGAGGGATGAAAGCTTGACACACGTGTCTAAGGAAACCACTTTGGTATAAAGGACTGTTCTTATTTCCTTTTTTTTGTTTAATCAACAATTATCCAAGTAGGCCATTCCACATTGTCGATTTTCTTGGACTCGGATGTCTCGCAGGTAGCTATAATCTCCCACGTGGTAAGGTCAATTGCTGCTGTAACCACAAATGCACGACTGACTTCTGTTGTTGATTTCATTTGTTTACCTCATGCACTCGAATCATGTAATTTTTTTTTGTTTCACAAAAATCACAAATATACCAGTCATGAACTCTGAATTAACCTATATTTATAATGACCCAAAACAAAACACTCATTAATTTCCGTTTTATAACCTATTATTCTTTTTCCTGGGTCAGAACAATTTTTTTGGAGAATTCTCGTCTCTGATTACTATAAAATTTCTTTCTTCTATTGGTCCTCTAATTCACTCGAAAATCAAAACTTAGTTGAATAATTACTCAAAAAAAAGTTCTGTCCAAGGTCAAATTGGATTTCTCTGAATTTTATCATCCTGGATATTAGACATGAGAACTCAGAATATATTGAATTTCTCTCTTACTACAGTTAAAGGTCTGTGTTTATAATTTACATCTGGTGTACGCTAGTAATTTCGATTGTCTGGGATACCAACTATTCAATGGCATAGGCCTCGATTTGGTAACATTTTGGATGTTCCACCATTTAGGAGGTGAGTTCAAAACCATATCTTTTTTTATATATCTATCTTACTTTCAACTAACAATTTGCTTACATCTACAGTAGATAATTATTTTACTTAGTTGAATCCATTTTACTCGATGAAAAGTGGAATGCTTTGGTTTTCACCTACAGATATCAGTGAAAATTCAAGTTTCTATCATGGTTAGTAATATTTTTAAATTTTCAGAATTTCTCAAGAACTATTGAATTGCTGGAACGCAAACCAGTTTTAAACCCAGTTGTTTACGAAACAAAAGTAATTTTTGTTATATAAACTCAATATTACAAGCCTTACTTGCTTGCCCACCACTTTGTAATCTCCTCAAACGGCTATCAGAGAACTTCACTCACAATAATGCACTGAAATCAATAACAATGAGTGAAAATATGTAAGTATAAATTAATATAATTTGCAACTTTGATTGGATAACAATTTTATATATGTATTTTCATTATTCAACTAATCCAGGTGTAAATTTATGAATAACT
Source organism: Harmonia axyridis (assembly GCF_914767665.1). Lineage (NCBI taxonomy): Eukaryota > Metazoa > Arthropoda > Insecta > Coleoptera > Coccinellidae > Harmonia > Harmonia axyridis. The sequence goes on along the minus strand of NC_059508.1, from coordinate 22,797,955 downwards.
TCGATAATCTGCCCAATGTAAGACGCAAGTCACGTTCAAAAAAGAAGAACAAGAAGCAAACTTTCGTCAATATAGACAATGACAATTCGTTTGAGGCCTCATCGTTTTATACGATGCTAAACGGAACACGTAGCGATTCTTTCCTTGTTGAAGGCCGACAAGAAGACGCCGAAGAAATCTTGGGCCTTCTGTTGAATGGACTCAATGATGAAATGATGGGAATAATGAAATTGATTAGCCATGACGAAAATATTCAAGCAGCTAAAAAAGAAGTGAAAATAGATGTGGATGATTGGAAAGTTATTGGTCCTAGGAACGAAGGGAATGTAACAAGAGAAATACAAATGGACAAGACACCGATTAGTGATATATTCGAAGGACTTCTCTGTTCAAGAATCCATAAAACCGGAGACGAAACTTCAGAAAATATTGAACCATTCCTAACATTGCCATTAAATATTAAGAAAGCAAATAACATAGCTGAAGCATTAGAAGGCCTTACAACCAAGAACAAACTAGAGGGTCTGACATCATCGAAAACGAAAGAAACGGTTGAAGCATGGCAGCAAGTGATGATAGAGAAGTTGCCTGTAGTTTTAGTATTACATTTGAAATGCTTCGAATACAGAATGAATGGCTGCACTAAAATAATGAAGACTATAGAATTTCCCATCAATCTGCAGATTGATTCTAAAATATTATCTGGAAGGACGAATACTTCAGCGGAGAGACAATATAAATTAATATCTGTAGTATACCATGTAGGAAAGGAGGCCAGCTATGGGCATTAACTCAGTCATGAACTCTGAATTAACCTATATCTATAATGACCCAAAACAAAACACTCATTAATTTCCGTTTTATAACCTATTATTCCTTTTCCTGGGTCAGAACAATTTTTTTGGAGAATTCTCGTCTCTGATTATTATGAAATTTTTTTTTTCTATTGGTCCTCTAATTCACTTGAAAATCAAAACTCAGTTGAATAATTACTCAAAAAAAAGTTCTGTCCAAGGTCAGATTGGATTTCTTTAAATTTTATTATCCTGGATATTAGACATGAGAACTCAGAATATATTGAATTTCTCTCTTACTACAGTTGAAGGTATGTGCTTATAATTTACATCTGGTGTACGCTAGTAATTTCGATTGTCTGGGATACCAACTATTCAATGGCATAGGCCTCGATTTGGTAACATTTTGGATGTTCCACCATTTACTAATGTACATGCCTAAAACCTCTAGAATTTGCTTCTGAATAAGGATTGGTTAAGTCCATTCAATTCTTTTACATTTTTAGACCTCAGATTTAAAAGAATAGAAAAATTCGTCGTTTCGCAATTCAGAATCAAACAATAATTGACCAATGAAATAGAGTAATGTCTAGAAATGACAATGCATATGAAATATGAAAGCAAGGTTTCAAATGAATAAACTCTGCAATCGATTAAAAAGACGGCATTAAATTTCGAATGTAGAATCTTATATTGTTATTATTAGAACTCTTTATTGCTAAATTCATATGTTAGAATCTTATATTCAATTTTTATATTTTTTTATTTATAAAATCCCAATTCTATTCATGTTTCTTTGGACGAATACCAGTTTCTACTATGAAATGAATAATTACAATTCAATTGTATCTATCAATTTCAACATATGTGATCTCCAATTTCAATATCTTTCTTTAATTATTCCTGAAAAGTGATCATTCAAACTTTCATTCTTAACTTCACAAATAATTAATTACTCAACTATCTAATCATCATCAGTGAATAGTAACGAATATTCATAAATATCAACTACTCACTGAATAGAAAACTATTCACTGAATAGCTAGAAGGCTAATTTCTTAGAGTATATTCTATGTTCTAAGGTAAATTTCATAGAAAACTTCAAAAAGGATGAAAGTGTGGCGGTTTCTCATAAAGCTCCACATAGCAACAATAAACAAAGCATTCGGTAGCCTAGACGTTAAGAGGTAGACTCACTCACCGAGATGCGACAAGGTGCCGGGTTCGAGTCCCGGCGGCTCCCGATAATAATAAATTCCCCAAGCGTCTGTGACACGGCACACACAATTATACCAAAGTCACACTGATGAGTCCGGTGTGTGTGCCAGGGACGAAACGCATGAGTAGGCATATGTGCTATCCAACAAAAGTATGTTCGCTTTCTTGGGTTGGCAGATCGAATGTCCCTATTATCGGGAACAAAAAATAATTTCGGAAATTTGTACTTTGGTCGGGAGACACAAAAATAATATTAAAGTAAATATAATAATTTAACATAATTGTTATATTCCACTGAAGATCGAAATGTCGAAATATCAACAGACAATGGTTTTCTCATTACCTATGTTATAATTATCAACAGAATTTAATATTTATTTTTCAGCTTGCCACATCTATCAGAATCAATTATAACCATATATAAGGGGTACATTTGTATTTATCTATGAATATAACCACGCTTAAAATGAAACCACGGAATGCAGATTACAGAAACCACAAAATACAAATATACCCCTAGCTACACTAGCGCCATCTATTTATCCTGTCCGCTGGACACTTTTTCAATGCGAACTGTGGACCATAGATTACAATAAAATTAAGCTGGAAATGAAGAAACGAAATACAGATAATTTTGTGGGATTGGAATTTTTTATTTCGAGCACAGTTTAGAAACTATCTGTTTGAAAATTATTATTATTATCATATATATTATTATTGAAATTTAATATGAGGCGCACGCGCACTTCTATATTCTACCTTATAGATTAAGGGCCAGTTGCACCATTTGCCTAAACATTAATTAAAAATTTAAACGTTGATTACTCTATGATTTCTCAAGAGAAATCAGAAATTAATCAATGTTTGAATTTTAATCAATGTTTAGGCAAATGGTGCAACTGGCCCCTAATATTAGGTATATGGCTCGACCTGTACATAGTTAAGAAGAAGAAAAATATTCTATGTTCGTCAACCATGCCGGGTTGACAAATTGTAAGTAACCTCAGTTTAGCGAACATTCTTTCAAGAGTTACTTTATAAACAGTTGTTGAAGTGATATTTCTAGTGGAAAGTTTCATGTTTGAATATAAAATTGTTTGAATATGGAGGTAATTTTTTTAATACTAGCTTAGGGTTGTTTTAATTTATTCGAATATTTTCAAATATCAGTTATATTTCATGTAGTTAGTTTTTTTTTATTGGTTTATGGATTTTCAACCATCATAACAAAAAATTTATTACAATTCATGAAATTTCGACTTTTTAGTTTGTTTTCATGTTTTCTGGAAGTCATAGACTACTCCATTCAATGAGAAATTGCAGTTTTCCTTAGTTGAAGTTTTTCCTCGAAATCTCCTTAAGTATAGAATTTGCTTGAGACCCCTCTCTTTTTATATCTACGTAAAATTGTCTTAATGAACAAAAAAATATGCGGCGCACGCGCACTTCTATATTTTACCCAATAGACAAAGGGCCAGTTGCACCATTTGCCTAAACATTAATTAAAAATTTAAACGTTGATTACTCTATGATTTCTCGAAAGAAATCAGAAATTAATCAATGTTTAAATTTTAGTCAATGTTCAGGCAAATGGTGCAACTTGCCCCTAATATTAGGTATATGGCTCGATCTGTACATAGTTAAGAAGAAGAAAAATATTCTATGTTCGTCAACCATGCCGGGTTGACAAATTGTAAGTAACCTCAGTTCAGCGAACATTCTTCAAAGAGTTACTTTATAAACAGTTGTTGAAGTGATATTTCTAGTGGAAAGTTTCATGTTTAAATAGTTAATTGCTTGAATATGGAGGTAATTTTTTTAATACTAGCTTAGGGATATTTTCATTTATTCGAATATTTCCAAATATCAGTTATATTTTATGTAGTTGTTTTTTTTTATTGGTTTATGAATTTTCAACTTTCTTAACGAAAAATTTATTACAATTCAAGAAATTTCGACTTTTTAGTTTCTTTTCATGTTTTCTGGAAGTCATAGACTACTCCATTCAATGAGAAATTGCAGTTTTTCTTAGTTGAAGTTTTTCCTCGAAAACTCTTCAAGTATAGAGTTTGCTTGAGACCCCTCTCTTTTTATATCTACGTAAATTTGACTGAATGAATAAAAAAATAAAGATTTTTCCGAAAAACTTTTCATTAGATATCTATAGGAATCTCTTCAACTTATGAACTGTTCAGCTTATACTCAAGTATTGCCATATTGCTGAAATTATCATCAACCAAGCATTCTGATAATGCACTAATATACTGGGTGTGCCGTTTGAGATAAGAAGGTAGTAATCTGAAATTGATTAAATTTTCAGCACAAAATTATTATTAGTTTTCCATAAACAATAAGCCATCGCGGTGAATCACTCTGTACATCATTATCATTCAGCCTTTTGCTTCCACTGAGGGATATAAATTTCGCCTTACTGGTTTATGACTGTTTTGCAATTATCTCTGGCCAAGCGTTTTTATAGACTATTTCAAGGGACTTTGGATATACTATATACAGAAATATTATAATTTCCAAAATGATTTCCACTATTATATTGTTATTTTTTTTTTCAGAATCTACATTTCTTGGAGTTAACTCAGTTAGGAGAAGAAGAGGTATTATTAATAATATATTATTTACCAATTCTAGTGAATACAAATTACCCTGTAGAGTCGAACAAAAAATTTCTGCAAGTAAGTATAGAGATCTTAAAAGAATTATTCATGGTCAATATGAATATGTAATATAATAATGAATCAACTAATATCAACTTTTTCAGAAAATGAGTGTAGAAAATCTGTAATCAATTACAATGGATTATCAATTACAAAACCTTTTATCCAGAATGAGAAGACAGGAAAACATTCGAAACCTTCAACTCCCCCTAGTTCAGCTGTAAAAACAGTTGAAATTAATGCAAGAGATAATACAGAGATAATCAAAAATGATACAATTTCCAATAGGACAATTGAAAAAATTGAAAGTAGCATCTCGAATAAAAATGAATCTAAAATTGAGGAGCCCACAGTAAATGTATGGAAAAAATCATGGGCTAGTCTATTTGATAAAGATGTTAAAACAATATCGAATGAGAAAATAGACAATAAAATTAATGATTCACATGTAACACCTTTAAAACATACAAAAGTAGTCAAAAAAATAGATTCAGCCACTCATATGTTAGGAGGTCAGTTCAAAACCATATCTTTTTTTATATATTTATCTTACTTTCAACTAACAATTTGCTAACATCTACAGTAGATAATTATTTTACTTAGTTGAACCCATTTTACTTGATGAAAAGTGGAATGCTTTGGTTTTCACCTACAGATATCAGTGAAAATTCAAGTTTCTATCATGGTTAGTGATATTTTTAAATTTTCAGAATTTCTCAAGAACTATTAAATTGCTGGGACGCAAACCAGTTTTAAATCCAGGTGTTTACGAAACAAAAGTAACTTTTGTTTTATAAACTCAATATTACAAGCCTTACTTGCTTGCCCACCACTTTGTAATCTCCTCAAACGGCTATCAGAGAACTTCACTCACAATGATGCACTGAAATCAATAACAATGAGTGAAAATATGTAAGTATGAACAATTATCCAAGTAAGCCGTTCCACATTGTTGATTATCTTGGGCTCGGATGTCACGCAGGTAGCTGTAATCTCCCACGTGGTAAGGTCAATTGCTGCTGTAACCACGAATGCACGACTGACTTCTGTTGTTGATTTCATTCGTTTGTTATTTTCTTCAATGTTTCTCATTCTAACACTTTTCATCGTAATGCACAGGGACGAAAGCTTGACACACGTGTCTAAGGAAACCACATTGGTATAAGGGAATGTTCTTACTTCATTCTTTCTGTATAATGATCAATTATCCAAATAAGCCATTCCACATTGTTGATTTTCTTGGACTCGGATGTCACGCAGGTAGCTATAATCTCCCACGTGGTGAGGTCAATTGCTGCTGTAACCACAAATGCACGACTGACTTCTGTTGTTGATTTCATTCGTTTGTTATTTTCTTCAATGTTTCTCATTCTAACACTTTTCATCGTAATGCACAGGGACGAAAGCTTGACACACGTGTCTATGGAAACCACATTGGTATAAGAGACTGTTCTTACTTCATTCTTTCTGTATAATGATCAATTATCCAAGTAAGCCATTCCACATTGTTGATTTTCTTGGACTCGGATGTCACGCAGGTAGCTATAATCTCCCACGTGGTAAGGTCAATTGCTGCTGTAATCACAAATGCACGACTGACTTCTGTAGTTGATTTGATTTGTTTGTTATTTCCTTCAATGTTTCTCATTCTAACACTTCTCATCGTATTGCACAGGGACGAAAGCTTGACACACGTGTCTATGGAAACCACATTGGTATAAGGGACTGTTCTTATTCCCTTCTTTCTGTATAATGATCAATTATCCAAGTAAGCCATTCAACATTGTTGATTTTCTTGGACTCGGATGACAGGCAGGTAGCTATTATCTCTCACGTGGTAAGGTCAATTGCTGCTGTAACCACAAATGCACGACTGACTTCTGTTGTTGATTTCATTTGTTTGTTATTTCCTTTAATGTTTCTCATTCTAACATTTCTCATCGTATTGCACAGGGACGAAAGCTTGACACACGTGTCTAAGGAAACCACTTTGGTATAAGGGACTGTTCTTATTCCCTTCTTTTTGTTTAATGAACAATTATCCAAGTAAGCCGTTCCACATTGTTCATTTTCTTGGGCTCGGATGTCACGCAGGTAGCTGTAATCTCCCACGTGGTAAGGTCAATTGCTGCTGTAACCACAAATGCACGACTGACTTCTGTTGTTGATTTCATTCGTTTGTTATTTTCTTCAATGTTTCTCATTCTAACACTTTTCATCGTATTGCACAGGGACGAAAGCTTGACACGCGTGTCTAAGGAAACCACTTTGGTATAAGGGACTGTTCTTATTCCCTTCTTTTTGTTTAATGAACAATTATCCAAGTAAGCCGTTCCACATTGTTGATTTTCTTGGGCTCGGATGTCACGCAGGTAGCTGTAATCTCCCACGTGGTAAGGTCAATTGCTGCTGTAACCACGAATGCACGACTGACTTCTGTTGTTGATTTCATTCGTTTGTTATTTTCTTCAATGATTCTCATTCTAACACTTTTCATCGTATTGCACAGGGACGAAAGCTTGACACGCGTGTCTAAGGAAACCACTTTGGTATAAGGGACTGTTCTTATTCCCTTCTTTTTGTTTAATGAACAATTATCCAAGTAAGCCATTCCACATTGTTGATTTTCTTGGACTCGGATGTCACGCAGGTAGCTATAATCTCCCACGTGGTGAGGTCAATTGCTGCTGTAACCACAAATGCACGACTGACTTCTGTTGTTGATTACATTCGTTTGTTATTTTCTTCAATGATTCTCATTCTAACACTTTTCATCGTATTGCACAGGGACGAAAGCTTGACACGCATGTATAAGGAAACCACTTTGGTATAAGGGACTGTTCTTATTCCCTTCTTTTTGTTTGATGAACAATTATCCAAGTAAGCAATTCCACATTGTTGATTTTCTTGGACTCGGATGTCACGCAGGTAGCTATAATCTCCCACGTGGTGAGGTCAATTGCTGCTGTAACCACAAATGCACGACTGACTTCTGTTGTTGATTTCATTCGTTTGTTATTTTCTTCAATGATTCTCATTCCAGCACTTTTCATCGTATTGCACAGGGACGAAAGCTTGACACGCGTGTCTAAGGAAACCACTTTGGTATAAGGGACTGTTCTTATTCCCTTCTTTTTGTTTAATGAACAATTATCCAAGTAAGCCGTTCCACATTGTTGATTTTCTTGGGCTCGGATGTCACGCAGGTAGCTGTAATCTCCCACGTGGTAAGGTCAATTGCTGCTGTAACCACGAATGCAAGACTGACTTCTGTTGTTGATTTCATTCGTTTGTTATTTTCTTCAATGTTTCTCATTCTAACACTTTTCATCGTATTGCACAGTGACGAAAGCTTGACACACGTGTCTAAGGAAACCACTTTGGTATGAGGGACTGCTCTTCTTCCCTTTTTTCTTTTTGATGAACAATTATCCAAGTAAGCCATTCCACATTGTTGATTTTCTTGGACTAGGATGTCACGCAGCTATCTATAATCTCCCACGTGGAAAGGTCAATTGCTGCTGTAACCACAAATGCACGACTGACTTCTGTTGTTGATTTCATTTGTTTGTTATTTCCTTCTATGTTTCTCATTCTAACACTTTTCATCGTATTGCACAGGGACGAAAGCTTGACACACATGTCTGAGAAAACCACTTTGGTATGAGGGACTGTTCTTATTCCCTTTTTTTTGTTTAATCAACAATTATCCAAGTAAGCCATTCCACATTGTTGATTTTCTTGGAATGGGATGTCACGCATGTAGCTACAATCTCTCAATTGGTAAGGTCAATTGCTACTGTAACCAAAACTGGACGGCTGACTTCTGTTGTTGATTTCATTTGTTTGTTATTTCCTCCAATATTTCTTATTAAGCCATTCCACATTTTTGATTTCCTCCCACGTGGTAAGGTCAATTGCTGCTGTAACCAAAACTGGACGGTTGACTTCTGTTGTTGATTTCATTCGTTTGTTATTTCCTTCAATGTTTCTTACTCTAACACTTTCTGTCGTATTGCTGAGGGATGAAAGCTTGACACACGTGTCTAAGGAAACCACTTTGGTATAAAGGACTGTTCTTATTTCCTTTTTTTTTGTTTAATCAACAATTATCCGAGTAGGCCATTCCACATTGTTGATTTTCTTGGACTCGGATGTCTCGCAGGTAGCTATAATCTCCCACGTGGTAAGGTCAATTGCTGCTGTAACCACAAATGCACGACTGACTTCTGTTGTTGATTTCATTTGTTTGTTATTTCCTTCTATGTTTCTCATTCTAACACTTTTCATCGTATTGCACAAGGACGAAAGCTTGACACGCGTGTCTAAGGAAACCACTTTGGTATAAGAGACTGTTCTTATTCCCTTCTTTTTGTTTAATGAACAATTATCCAAGTAAGCCATTCCACATTGTTGATTTTCTTGGACTCGGATGTCACGCAGGTAGCTATAATATCCCACGTGGTAAGGTCAATTGCTGCTGTAACCACAAATGCACGACTGACTTCGTTTGTTGATTTCATTTGTTTGTTATTTCATTCTATGATTCTCATTCTAACACTTTTCATCGTATTGCACAGGGACGAAAGCTTGACACACGTGCCTAAGGAAACCACTTTGGTATAAGGGAATGTTCTTATTTCCTTTCTTTTTGTTTAATGAACAATTATCCAAGTAAGCCATTCCACATTGTTGATTTTCTTGGACTCGGATGACACGCGGGTAGCTATAATCTCCCACGTGGTAAGGTCAATTGCTGCTGTAACCACAATTGGACGGCTGACTTCTGTTGTTGATTTCATTTGTTTGTTATTTCCTTCAATGTTCCTCATTCTAACACTTCTCATCGTATTGCACAGGGACGAAAGCTTGACACACGTGTCTAAGGAAACCACTTTGGTATAAGGGACTGTTCTTACTTCATTCTTTCTGTATAATGATCAATTATCCAAGTAAGTCATTCCACATTGTTGATTTTCTTGGACTAGGATGTCACGCAGCTATCTATAATCTCCCACGTGGAAAGGTCAATTGCTGCTGTAACCACAAATGCACGACTGACTTCTGTTGTTGATTTCATTTGTTTGTTATTTCCTTCTATGTTTCTCATTCTAACACTTTTCATCGTATTGCACAGGGACGAAAGCTTGACACACATGTCTGAGAAAACCACTTTGGTATGAGGGACTGTTCTTATTCCCTTTTTTTTGTTTAATCAACAATTATCCAAGTAAGCCATTCCACATTGTTGATTTTCTTGGAATGGGATGTCACGCATGTAGCTACAATCTCTCAATTGGTAAGGTCAATTGCTACTGTAACCAAAACTGGACGGCTGACTTCTGTTGTTGATTTCATTTGTTTGTTATTTCCTCCAATATTTCTTATTAAGCCATTCCACATTTTTGATTTCCTCCCACGTGGTAAGGTCAATTGCTGCTGTAACCAAAACTGGACGGTTGACTTCTGTTGTTGATTTCATTCGTTTGTTATTTCCTTCAATGTTTCTTACTCTAACACTTTCTGTCGTATTGCTGAGGGATGAAAGCTTGACACACGTGTCTAAGGAAACCACTTTGGTATAAAGGACTGTTCTTATTTCCTTTTTTTTTGTTTAATCAACAATTATCCGAGTAGGCCATTCCACATTGTTGAATTTCTTGGACTCGGATGTCTCGCAGGTAGCTATAATCTCCCACGTGGTAAGGTCAATTGCTGCTGTAACCACAAATGCACGACTGACTTCTGTTGTTGATTTCATTTGTTTGTTATTTCCTTCTATGTTTCTCATTCTAACACTTTTCATCGTATTGCACAAGGACGAAAGCTTGACACGCGTGTCTAAGGAAACCACTTTGGTATAAGAGACTGTTCTTATTCCCTTCTTTTTGTTTAATGAACAATTATCCAAGTAAGCCATTCCACATTGTTGATTTTCTTGGACTCGGATGTCACGCAGGTAGCTATAATATCCCACGTGGTAAGGTCAATTGCTGCTGTAACCACAAATGCACGACTGACTTCGTTTGTTGATTTCATTTGTTTGTTATTTCATTCTATGATTCTCATTCTAACACTTTTCATCGTATTGCACAGGGACGAAAGCTTGACACACGTGCCTAAGGAAACCACTTTGGTATAAGGGAATGTTCTTATTTCCTTTCTTTTTGTTTAATGAACAATTATCCAAGTGAGCCATTCCACATTGTTGATTTTCTTGGACTCGGATGACACGCGGGTAGCTATAATCTCCCACGTGGTAAGGTCAATTGCTGCTGTAACCACAATTGGACGGCTGACTTCTGTTGTTGATTTCATTTGTTTGTTATTTCCTTCAATGTTCCTCATTCTAACACTTCTCATCGTATTGCACAGGGACGAAAGCTTGACACACGTGTCTAAGGAAACCACTTTGGTATAAGGGACTGTTCTTACTTCATTCTTTCTGTATAATGATCAATTATCCAAGTAAGTCATTCCACATTGTTGATTTTCTTGGACTCGGATGTCATGCAGGTATCTATAATCTCCCACGTGGTAAGGTCAATTGCTGCTGTAATCACAAATGCACGACTGACTTCTGTTGTTGATTTGATTTGTTTGTTATTTCCTTCAATGTTTCTCATTCTAACACTTCTCATCGTATTGCACAGGGACGAAAGCTTGACACACGTGTCTAAGGAAACCACATTGGTATAAGGGACTGTTCTTATTCCCTTCTTTCTGTATGATGATCAATTATCCAAGTAAGCCATTCCACATTATTGATTTTCTTGGACTCGGATGACACGCAGGTAGCTATAATCTTTAACGTGGTAAGGTCAATTGCTGCTGTAACCACAAATGCACGACTGACTTCTGTTGTTGATTTCATTTGTTTGTTATTTCCTTCAATGTTTCTCATTCTAACACTTTTCATCGTATTGCACAGGGACGAAAGCTTGACACACGTGTCTAAGGAAATCACTTTGGTATAAGGGACTGTTCTTATTCCCTTCTTTTTGTTTAATGAACAATTATCCAAGTAAGCCGTTCCACATTGTTGATTTTCTTGGACTCGGATGACACGCAGGTAGCAATAATCTTTTACGTGGTAAGGTCAATTGCTGCTGTAACCACAAATGCACGACTGACTTCTGTTGTTGATTTCATTCGTTTGTTATTTTCTTCAATGTTTCTCATTCTAACAATTTCCATCGTATTGCACAGGGACGAAAGCTTGACACGCGTGTCTAAGGAAACCACTTTGGTATAAGGGACTGTTCTTATTCCCTTCTTTTTGTTTAATGAACAATTATCCAAGCCATTTCACATTGTTGATTTTCTTGGACTCGGATGTCACGCAGGTAGCTATAATCTTCCACGTGGTGAGGTCAATTGCTGCTGTAACCACAAATGCACGACTGACTTCTGTTGTTGATATCATTCGTTTGTTATTTTCTTCAATGTTTCTCATTCTAACACTTTTCATCGTATTGCACAGGGACGAAAGCTTGACACACGTGTCTAAGGAAACCACTTTGGTATAAGGGACTGTTCTTATTCCCTTTTTTTTGTTCAATCAACAATTATCCAAGTAAGCCATTCCACATTGTTGATTTTCTTGGACTCGGATGTCACGCCGGTAGCTATAATCTCCCACGTGGTAAGGTCAATTGCTGCTGTAACCACAAATGCACGACTGACTTCTGTTGTTGATTTCATTTGTTTGTTATTTCCTTCAAAGTTTCTCATTCTAACACTTTTCATCGTATTGCACAGGGACGAAAGCTTGACACGCGTGTCTAAGGAAACCACTTTGGTATAAGGGACTGTTCTTATTTCCTTCTTTTTGTTTAATGAACAATTATCCAAGTAAGCCGTTCCACATTGTTGATTATCTTGGGCTCGGATGTCACGCAGGTAGCTGTAATCTCCCACGTGGTAAGGTCAATTGCTGCTGTAACCACGAATGCACGACTGACTTCTGTTGTTGATTTCATTCGTTTGTTATTTTCTTCAATGATTCTCATTCCAGCACTTTTCATCGTATTGCACAGGGACGAAAGCTTGACACGCGTGTCTAAGGAAACCACTTTGGTATAAGGGACTGTTCTTATTCCCTTCTTTTTGTTTAATGAACAATTATCCAAGTAAGCCGTTCCACATTGTTGATTTTCTTGGGCTCGGATGTCATGCAGGTAGCTGTTATCTCCCACGTGGTAAGGTCAATTGCTGCTGTAACCACGAATGCACGACTGACTTCTGTTGTTGATTTCATTCGTTTGTTATTTTCTTCAATGTTTCTCATTCTAACACTTTTCATCGTATTGCACAGTGACGAAAGCTTGACACACGTGTCTAAGGAAACCACTTTGGTATGAGGGACTACTCTTCTTCCCTTTTTTCTTTTTGATGAACAATTATCCAAGTAAGCCATTCCACATTGTTGATTTTCTTGGACTAGGATGTCACGCAGCTATCTATAATCTCCCACGTGGAAAGGTCAATTGCTGCTGTAACCACAAATGCACGACTGACTTCTGTTGTTGATTTCTTTTGTTTGTTATTTCCTTCTATGTTTCTCATTCTAACACTTTTCATCGTATTGCACAGGGACGAAAGCTTGACACACATGTCTGAAAAAACCACTTTGGTATGAGGGACTGTTCTTATTCCCTTTTTTTTGTTTAATCAACAATTATCCAAGTAAGCCATTCCACATTGTTGATTTTCTTGAACTCGGATGACACGCAGGTAGCTATAATCTCCCACGTGGTAAGGTCAATTGCTACTGTAACCACAAATGCACGACTGACTTCTGTTGTTGATTTCATTTGTTTGTTATTTCCTTCTATGTTTCTCATTCTAACACTTTTCATCGTATTGCACAGGGACGAAAGCTTGACACGCGTGTCTAAGGAAACCACTTTTTTTTGTTTAATCAACAATTATCCAAGTAGGCCATTCCACATTGTTGATTTTCTTGGACTCGGATGTCACGCAGGTAGCTATAATCTCCCACGTGGTAAGGTCAATTGCTGCTGTAACCACAAATGCACGACTGCTTTCTAATGTTGATTTCATTCGTTTGTTATTTTCTTCAATGTTTCTCATTTTAACACTTTTCATCGTATTGCACAGGGACGAAAGCTTGACATGCGTGTCTTAGGAAACCACTTTGGTATAAGGGACTGTTCTTATTCCCTTTTTTTTGTTTAATGAACAATTATCCGAATAAGCCATTCCACATTGTTGATTTTCTTGGACTCGGATGTCACGCAGGTAGCTAGAATCTCCCACGTGGTAATGTCAATTGCTGCTGTAACCACAAATGCACGACTGACTTCTGTTGTTGATTTCATTTGTTTGTTTTTTCCTTCTATGTTTCTCATTCTTACACTTTTCATCGTATTGCACAGGGACGAAAGCTTGACACACGTGTCTATGGAAACCACATTCGTATAAGGGACTGTTCCTACTTCATTCTTTCTGTATAATGATCAATTATCCAAGTAAGTCATTCCACATTGTTGATTTTCTTGAACTCGGATGTCACGCAGGTAGCTATAATCTCCCACGTGGTAAGGTCAATTGCTGCTGAAACCACAAATGCACGACTGACTTCTGTTGTTGATTTCATTTGTTTGTTATTTCCTTCAATGTTTCTCATTCTAACACTTTTCATCGTATTGCACAGGGACGAAAGCTTGACACACGTGTCTAAGAAAACCACTTTGGTATGAGGGACTGTTCTTATTCCCTTCTTTTTGTTCAATCAACAATTATCCAAGTAAGCCATTCCACATTGTTGATTTTCTTGGACTCGGATGTCACGCAGGTAGCTATAAGCTCCCACGTGGTAAGGTCAATTGCTGCTGTAATCACAAATGCACGACTGACTTCTGTTGTTGATTTCATTTGTTTGTTATTTCCTTCTATGTTTCTCATTCTAACACTTTTCATCGTATTGCACAGGGACGAAAGCTTGACACACGTGTCTAAGGAAACCACTTTGGTATAAGGGACTGTTCTTATTTTTTTTTGTTTAATCAACAATTATCCAAGTAGGCCATTCCACATTGTTGATTTTCTTGGACTCGGATGTCACGCAGGTAGCTATAATCTCCCACGTGGTAAGGTCAATTGCTGCTGTAACCACAAATGCACGACTGACTTCTAATGTTGATTTCATTTGTTTGTTATTTCCTTCAATGTTTCTCATTCTAACACTTTTCATCGTATTGCACAGGGACGAAAGCTTGACACACGTGTCTAAGGAAACCACTTTGGTATAAGGGACTGTTCTTATTCTCTTTTTTTTGTTTAATCAACAATTA
This sequence comes from Harmonia axyridis, assembly GCF_914767665.1. Lineage (NCBI taxonomy): Eukaryota > Metazoa > Arthropoda > Insecta > Coleoptera > Coccinellidae > Harmonia > Harmonia axyridis. Next base: position 22,782,952 of record NC_059508.1, on the reverse strand, counting down.
TCCAAGTAGGCCATTCCACATTGTTGATTATCTTGGACTCGGATGTCACGCAGGTAGCTATAATCTCCCACGTGGTAAGGTCAATTGCTGCTGCAACCACAAATGCACGACTGACTTCTGTTGTTGATTTCATTTGTTTGTTATTTCCTTCTATGTTTCTCATTCTAACACTTTTCATCGTATTGCACAGGGACGAAAGCTTGACACGCGTGTCTTAGGAAACCACTTTGGTATAAGGGACTGTTCTTATTCCCTTCGTTTTGTTCAATCAACAATTATCCAAGTAAGCCATTCCACATTGTTGATTTTCTTGGACTCGAATGTCACGCAGGTAGCTATAATCTCCCACGTGGTAAGGTCAATTGCTGCTGTAACCACAAATACACGACTGACTTCTGTTGTTGATTTCATTTGTTTGTTATTTCCTTTTATGTTTCTCATTCTAACACTTTTCATCGTATTGCACAGGAGCGAAAGCTTGACACAGGTGTCTAAGGAAACCACTTTGGTATAAGGGACTGTTCTTATTCCCTTCTTTTTGTTTAATGAACAATGATCCAAGTAAGCCATTCCACATTGTTGATTTTCTTGGACTCGGATGACACGCGGGTAGCTATAATCTCCCACGTGGTAAGGTCAATTGCTGCTGTAACCACAATTGGACGGCTGACTTCTGTTGTTGATTTCATTTGTTTGTTATTTCCTTCAATGTTTCTCATTCTAACACTTCTCATCGTATTGCACAGGGACGAAAGCTTGACACACGTGTCTATGGAAACCACATTGGTATAAGGGACTGTTCTTATTCCCTTCTTTCTGTATGATGATCAATTATCCAAGTAAGCCATTCCATATTGTTGATTTTCTTGGACTCGGATGACACGCAGGTAGCTATAATCTGTAACGTGGTAGGGTCAATTGCTGCTGTAACCACAAATGCTCGACTGACTTCTGTTGTTGATTTCATTTGTTTGTTATTTCCTTCAATGTTTCTCATTCTTACACTTTTCATCGTATTGCACAGGGACGAAAGCTTGACACACGTGTCTAAGGATACCACTTTGGTATAAGCGACTGTTCTTATTCAATTCTTTTTGTTTAATGAACAATTATCCAAGTAAGCCGTTACACATTGTTGATTTTCTTGGACTCGGATGTCACGCAGGTAACTATAATCTCCCACGTGGTAAGGTCAATTGCTGCTGTAACCACAAATGCACGACTGACTTCTGTTGTTGATTTCATTCGTTTGTTATTTTCTTCAATGTTTCTCATTCTAACACTTTTCATCGTAATGCACAGGGACGAAAGCTTGACACACGTGTCTACGGAAACCACATTGGTATAAGGGACTGTTCTTACTTCATTCTTTCTGTATAATGATCAATTATCCAATTAAGCCAATCCACATTGTTGATTTTCTTGGACTCGGATGTCACGCAGGTAGCTATAATCTCCCACGTGGTAAGGTCAATTGCTGCTGTAATCACAAATGCACGACTGACTTCTGTTGTTGATTTGATTTGTTTGTTATTTCCTTCGATGTTTCCCATTCTAACACTTCTCATCGTATTGCACAGGGACGAAAGCTTGACACACGTGTCTATGGAAACCACATTGGTATAAGGGACTGTTCTTATTCCCTTCTTTCTGTATAATGATCAATTATCCAAGTAAGCCATTCCACATTGTTGATTTTCTTGGACTCGGATGACACGCAGGTAGCTATTATCTTTTACGTGGTAAGGTCAATTGCTGCTGTAACCACAAATGCACGACTGACTTCTGTTGTTGATTTCATTTGTTTGTTATTTCCTTTAATGTTTCTCATTCTAACATTTCTCATCGTATTGCACAGGGACGAAAGCTTGACACACGTGTCTAAGGAAACCACTTTGGTATAAGGGACTGTTCTTATTCCCTTCTTTTTGTTTAATGAACAATTATCCAAGTAAGCCGTTCCACATTGTTCATTTTCTTGGGCTCGGATGTCACGCAGGTAGCTGTAATCTCCCACGTGGTAAGGTCAATTGCTGCTGTAACCACAAATGCACGACTGACTTCTGTTGTTGATTTCATTCGTTTGTTATTTTCTTCAATGATTCTCATTCTAACACTTTTAATCGTATTGCACAGGGACGATAGCTTGACACGCGTGTCTAAGGAAACCACATTGGTATAAGGGAATGTTCTTACTTCATTCTTTCTGTATAATGATCAGTTATCCAAATAAGCCATTCCACATTGTTGATTTTCTTGGACTCGGATGTCACGCAGGTAGCTATAATCTCCCACGTGGTGAGGTCAATTGCTGCTGTAACCACAAATGCACGACTGACTTCTGTTGTTGATTTCATTCGTTTGTTATTTTCTTCAATGTTTCTCATTCTAACACTTTTCATCGTAATGCACAGGGACGAAAGCTTGACACACGTGTCTATGGAAACCACATTGGTATAAGAGACTGTTCTTACTTCATTCTTTCTGTATAATAATCAATTATCCAAGTAAGCCATTCCACATTGTTGATTTTCTTGGACTCGGATGTCACGCAGGTAGCTATAATCTCCCACGTGGTAAGGTCAATTGCTGCTGTAATCACAAATGCACGACTGACTTCTGTTGTTGATTTGATTTGTTTGTTATTTCCTTCAATGTTTCTCATTCTAACACTTCTCATCGTATTGCACAGGGACGAAAGCTTGACACACGTGTCTATGGAAACCACATTGGTATAAGGGACTGTTCTTATTCCCTTCTTTCTGTATAATGATCAATTATCCAAGTAAGCCATTCAACATTGTTGATTTTCTTGGACTCGGATGACACGCAGGTAGCTATTATCTCTCACGTGGTAAGGTCAATTGCTGCTGTAACCACAAATGCACGACTGACTTCTGTTGTTGATTTCATTTGTTTGTTATTTCCTTTAATGTTTCTCATTCTAACATTTCTCATCGTATTGCACAGGGACGAAAGCTTGACACACGTGTCTAAGGAAACCACTTTGGTATAAGGGACTGTTCTTATTCCCTTCTTTTTGTTTAATGAACAATTATCCAAGTAAGCCGTTCCACATTGTTCATTTTCTTGGGCTCGGATGTCACGCAGGTAGCTGTAATCTCCCACGTGGTAAGGTCAATTGCTGCTGTAACCACAAATGCACGACTGACTTCTGTTGTTGATTTCATTCGTTTGTTATTTTCTTCAATGTTTCTCATTCTAACACTTTTCATCGTATTGCACAGGGACGAAAGCTTGACACGCGTGTCTAAGGAAACCACTTTGGTATAAGGGACTGTTCTTATTCCCTTCTTTTTGTTTAATGAACAATTATCCAAGTAAGCCGTTCCACATTGTTGATTTTCTTGGGCTCGGATGTCACGCAGGTAGCTGTAATCTCCCACGTGGTAAGGTCAATTGCTGCTGTAACCACGAATGCACGACTGACTTCTGTTGTTGATTTCATTCGTTTGTTATTTTCTTCAATGATTCTCATTCTAACACTTTTCATCGTATTGCACAGGGACGAAAGCTTGACACGCGTGTCTAAGGAAACCACTTTGGTATAAGGGACTGTTCTTATTCCCTTCTTTTTGTTTAATGAACAATTATCCAAGTAAGCCATTCCACATTGTTGATTTTCTTGGACTCGGATGTCACGCAGGTAGCTATAATCTCCCACGTGGTGAGGTCAATTGCTGCTGTAACCACAAATGCACGACTGACTTCTGTTGTTGATTACATTCGTTTGTTATTTTCTTCGATGATTCTCATTCTATTACTTTTCATCGTATTGCACAGGGACGAAAGCTTGACACGCGTGTATAAGGAAACCACTTTGGTATAAGGGACTGTTCTTATTCCCTTCTTTTTGTTTAATGAACAATTATCCAAGTAAGCAATTCCACATTGTTGATTTTCTTGGACTCGGATGTCACGCAGGTAGCTATAATCTCCCACGTGGTGAGGTCAATTGCTGCTGTAACCACAAATGCACGACTGACTTCTGTTGTTGATTTCATTCGTTTGTTATTTTCTTCAATGATTCTCATTCCAGCACTTTTCATCGTATTGCACAGGGACGAAAGCTTGACACGCGTGTCTAAGGAAACCACTTTGGTATAAGGGACTGTTCTTATTCCCTTCTTTTTGTTTAATGAACAATTATCCAAGTAAGCCGTTCCACATTGTTGATTTTCTTGGGCTCGGATGTCACGCAGGTAGCTGTAATCTCCCACGTGGTAAGGTCAATTGCTGCTGTAACCACGAATGCAAGACTGACTTCTGTTGTTGATTTCATTCGTTTGTTATTTTCTTCGATGTTTCTCATTCTAACACTTTTCATCGTATTGCACAGTGACGAAAGCTTGACACACGTGTCTAAGGAAACCACTTTGGTATGAGGGACTGCTCTTCTTCCCTTTTTTCTTTTTGATGAACAATTATCCAAGTAAGCCATTCCACATTGTTGATTTTCTTGGACTAGGATGTCACGCAGCTATCTATAATCTCCCACGTGGAAAGGTCAATTGCTGCTGTAACCACAAATGCACGACTGACTTCTGTTGTTGATTTCATTTGTTTGTTATTTCCTTCTATGTTTCTCATTCTAACACTTTTCATCGTATTGCACAGGGACGAAAGCTTGACACACATGTCTGAGAAAACCACTTTGGTATGAGGGACTGTTCTTATTCCCTTTTTTTTGTTTAATCAACAATTATCCAAGTAAGCCATTCCACATTGTTGATTTTCTTGGAATGGGATGTCACGCATGTAGCTACAATCTCTCAATTGGTAAGGTCAATTGCTACTGTAACCAAAACTGGACGGCTGACTTCTGTTGTTGATTTCATTTGTTTGTTATTTCCTCCAATATTTCTTATTAAGCCATTCCACATTTTTGATTTCCTCCCACGTGGTAAGGTCAATTGCTGCTGTAACCAAAACTGGACGGTTGACTTCTGTTGTTGATTTCATTCGTTTGTTATTTCCTTCAATGTTTCTTACTCTAACACATTCTGTCGTATTGCTGAGGGATGAAAGCTTGACACACGTGTCTAAGGAAACCACTTTGGTATAAAGGACTGTTCTTATTTCCTTTTTTTTTGTTTAATCAACAATTATCCGAGTAGGCCATTCCACATTGTTGATTTTCTTGGACTCGGATGTCTCGCAGGTAGCTATAATCTCCCACGTGGTAAGGTCAATTGCTGCTGTAACCACAAATGCACGACTGACTTCTGTTGTTGATTTCATTTGTTTGTTATTTCCTTCTATGTTTCTCATTCTAACACTTTTCATCGTATTGCACAAGGACGAAAGCTTGACACGCGTGTCTAAGGAAACCACTTTGGTATAAGAGACTGTTCTTATTCCCTTCTTTTTGTTTAATGAACAATTATCCAAGTAAGCCATTCCACATTGTTGATTTTCTTGGACTCGGATGTCACGCAGGTAGCTATAATATCCCACGTGGTAAGGTCAATTGCTGCTGTAACCACAAATGCACGACTGACTTCGTTTGTTGATTTCATTTGTTTGTTATTTCATTCTATGATTCTCATTCTAATACTTTTCATCGTATTGCACAGGGACGAAAGCTTGACACACGTGCCTAAGGAAACCACTTTGGTATAAGGGAATGTTCTTATTTCCTTTCTTTTTGTTTAATGAACAATTATCCAAGTAAGCCATTCCACATTGTTGATTTTCTTGGACTCGGATGACACGCGGGTAGCTATAATCTCCCACGTGGTAAGGTCAATTGCTACTGTAACCACAATTGGACGGCTGACTTCTGTTGTTGATTTCATTTGTTTGTTATTTCCTTCAATGTTCCTCATTCTAACACTTCTCATCGTATTGCACAGGGACGAAAGCTTGACACACGTGTCTAAGGAAACCACTTTGGTATAAGGGACTGTTCTTACTTCATTCTTTCTGTATAATGATCAATTATCCAAGTAAGTCATTCCACATTGTTGATTTTCTTGGACTCGGATGTCACGCAGGTATCTATAATCTCCCACGTGGTAAGGTCAATTGCTGCTGTAATCACAAATGCACGACTGACTTCTGTTGTTGATTTGATTTGTTTGTTATTTCCTTCAATGTTTCTCATTCTAACACTTCTCATCGTATTGCACAGGGACGAAAGATTGACACACGTGTCTAAGGAAACCACATTGGTATAAGGGACAGTTCTTATTCCCTTCTTTCTGTATGATGATCAATTATCCAAGTAAGCCATTCCACATTATTGATTTTCTTGGACTCGGATGACACGCAGGTAGCTATAATCTTTAACGTGGTAAGGTCAATTGCTGCTGTAACCACAAATGCACGACTGACTTCTGTTGTTGATTTCATTTGTTTGTTATTTCCTTCAATGTTTCTCATTCTAACACTTTTCATCGTATTGCACAGGGACGAAAGCTTGACACACGTGTCTAAGGAAACCACTTTGGTATAAGGGACTGTTCTTATTCCCTTCTTTTTGTTTAATGAACAATTATCCAAGTAAGCCGTTCCACATTGTTGATTTTCTTGGACTCGGATGACACGCAGGTAGCTATAATCTTTTACGTGGTAAGGTCAATTGCTGCTGTAACCACAAATGCACGACTGACTTCTGTTGTTGATTTCATTCGTTTGTTATTTTCTTCAATGTTTCTCATTCTAACACTTTCCATCGTATTGCACAGGGACGAAAGCTTTACACGCGTGTCTAAGGAAACCACTTTGGTATAAGGGACTGTTCTTATTCCCTTCTTTTTGTTTAATGAACAATTATCCGAGTAGGCCATTCCACATTGTTGATTTTCTTGGACTCGGATGTCTCGCAGGTAGCTATAATCTCCCACGTGGTAAGGTCAATTGCTGCTGTAACCACAAATGCACGACTGACTTCTGTTGTTGATTTCATTTGTTTGTTATTTCCTTCAATGTTTCTTACTCTAACACATTCTGTCGTATTGCTGAGGGATGAAAGCTTGACACACGTGTCTAAGGAAACCACTTTGGTATAAAGGACTGTTCTTATTTCCTTTTTTTTTGTTTAATCAACAATTATCCGAGTAGGCCATTCCACATTGTTGATTTTCTTGGACTCGGATGTCTCGCAGGTAGCTATAATCTCCCACGTGGTAAGGTCAATTGCTGCTGTAACCACAAATGCACGACTGACTTCTGTTGTTGATTTCATTTGTTTGTTATTTCCTTCTATGTTTCTCATTCTAACACTTTTCATCGTATTGCACAGGGACGAAAGCTTGACACGCGTGTCTAAGGAAACCACTTTGGTATAAGGGACTGTTCTTATTTCCTTCTTTTTGTTTAATGAACAATTATCCAAGTAAGCCGTTCCACATTGTTGATTTTTTTGGACTCGGATGTCACGCAGGTAGCTATAATCTCCCACGTGGTGAGGTCAATTGCTGCTGTAACCACAAATGCACGACTGACTTCTGTTGTTGATATCATTCGTTTGTTATTTTCTTCAATGTTTCTCATTCTAACACTTTTCATCGTATTGCACAGGGACGAAAGCTTGACACGCGTGTCTAAGGAAACCACTTTGGTATAAGGGACTGTTCTTATTTCCTTCTTTTTGTTTAATGAACAATTATCCAAGTAAGCCGTTCCACATTGTTGATTATCTTGGGCTCGGATGTCACGCAGGTAGCTGTAATCTCCCACGTGGTAAGGTCAATTGCTGCTGTAACCACGAATGCACGACTGACTTCTGTTGTTGATTTCATTTGTTTGTTATTTCCTTCAATGTTTCTCATTCTAACACTTTTCATCGTATTGCACAGGGACGAAAGCTTGACACGCGTGTCTAAGGAAACCACTTTGGTATAAGGGACTGTTCTTATTTCCTTCTTTTTGTTTAATGAACAATTATCCAAGTAAGCCGTTCCACATTGTTGATTATCTTGGGCTCGGATGTCACGCAGGTAGCTGTAATCTCCCACGTGGTAAGGTCAATTGCTGCTGTAACCACGAATGCACGACTGACTTCTGTTGTTGATTTCATTCGTTTGTTATTTTCTTCAATGATTCTCATTCCAGCACTTTTCATCGTATTGCACAGGGACGAAAGCTTGACACGCGTGTCTAAGGAAACCACTTTGGTATAAGGGACTGTTCTTATTCCCTTCTTTTTGTTTAATGAACAATTATCCAAGTAAGCCGTTCCACATTGTTGATTTTCTTGGGCTCGGATGTCACGCAGGTAGCTGTTATCTCCCACGTGGTAAGGTCAATTGCTGCTGTAACCACGAATGCACGACTGACTTCTGTTGTTGATTTCATTCGTTTGTTATTTTCTTCAATGTTTCTCATTCTAACACTTTTCATCGTTTTGCACAGTGACGAAAGCTTGACACACGTGTCTAAGGAAACCACTTTGGTATGAGGGACTACTCTTCTTCCCTTTTTTCTTTTTGATGAACAATTATCCAAGTAAGCCATTCCACATTGTTGATTTCCTTGGACTAGGATGTCACGCAGCTATCTATAATCTCCCAAGTGGAAAGGTCAATTGCTGCTGTAACCACAAATGCACGACTGACTTCTGTTGTTGATTTCTTTTGTTTGTTATTTCCTTCTATGTTTCTCATTCTAACACTTTTCATCGTATTGCACAGGGACGAAAGCTTGACACACATGTCTGAGAAAACCACTTTGGTATGAGGGACTGTTCTTATTCCCTTTTTTTTGTTTAATCAACAATTATCCAAGTAAGCCATTCCACATTGTTGATTTTCTTGAACTCGGATGACACGCAGGTAGCTATAATCTCCCACGTGGTAAGGTCAATTGCTACTGTAACCACAAATGCACGACTGACTTCTGTTGTTGATTTCATTTGTTTGTTATTTCCTTCTATGTTTCTCATTCTTACACTTTTCATCGTATTGCACAGGGACGAAAGCTTGACACGCGTGTCTAAGGAAACCACTTTTTTTTGTTTAATCAACAATTATCCAAGTAGGCCATTCCACATTGTTGATTTTCTTGGACTCGGATGTCACGCAGGTAGCTATAATCTCCCACGTGGTAAGGTCAATTGCTGCTGTAACCACAAATGCACGACTGACTTCTAATGTTGATTTCATTCGTTTGTTATTTTCTTCAATGTTTCTCATTTTAACACTTTTCATCGTATTGCACAGGGACGAAAGCTTGACATGCGTGTCTTAGGAAACCACTTTGGTATAAGGGACTGTTCTTATTCCCTTTTTTTTGTTTAATGAACAATTATCCGAATAAGCCATTCCACATTGTTGATTTTCTTGGACTCGGATGTCACGCAGGTAGCTAGAATCTCCCACGTGGTAATGTCAATTGCTGCTGTAAACGCAAATGCACGACTGACTTCTGTTGTTGATTTCATTTGTTTGTTTTTTCCTTCTATGTTTCTCATTCTTACACTTTTCATCGTATTGCACAGGGACGAAAGCTTGACACACGTGTCTATGGAAACCACATTCGTATAAGGGACTGTTCCTACTTCATTCTTTCTGTATAATGATCAATTATCCAAGTAAGTCATTCCACATTGTTGATTTTCTTGAACTCGGATGTCACGCAGGTAGCTATAATCTCCCACGTGGTAAGGTCAATTGCTGCTGAAACCACGAATGCACGACTGACTTCTGTTGTTGATTTCATTCGTTTGTTATTTTCTTCAATGATTCTCATTCTAACACTTTTCATCGTATTGCACAGGGACGAAAGCTTGACACGCGTGTCTAAGGAAACCACTTTGGTATAAGGGACTGTTCTTACTTCATTCTTTCTGTATAATGATCAATTATCCAAGTAAGTCATTCCACATTGTTGATTTTCTTGGACTCGGATGTCACGCAGGTATCTATAATCTCCCACGTGGTAAGGTCAATTGCTGCTGTAATCACAAATGCACGACTGACTTCTGTTGTTGATTTCATTTGTTTGTTATTTCCTTGTATGTTTCTCATTCTAACACTTTTCATCGTATTGCACAGGGACGAAAGCTTGACACGCGTGTCTAAGGAAACCACTTCTTTTTGTTTAATCAACAATTATCCAAGTAGGCCATTCCACATTGTTGATTTTCTTGGACTCGGATGTCACGCAGGTAGCTATAATCTCCCACGTGGTAAGGTCAATTGCTGCTGTAACCACAAATGCACGACTGACTTCTAATGATGATTTCATTCGTTTGTTATTTTCTTCAATGTTTCTCATTCTAACACTTTTCATCGTATTGCACAGGGACGAAAGCTTGACATGCGTGTCTTAGGAAACCACATTGGTATAAGGGACTGTTCTTATTCCCTTTTTTTTGTTTGATCAACAATTATCCAAGTGGGCCATTCCACATTGTTGATTTTCTTGGACTCGGATGACACGCGGGTAGCTATAATCTCCCACGTGGTAAGGTCAATTGCTGCTGTAACCACAATTGGACGGCTGACTTCTGTTGTTGATTTCATTTGTTTGTTATTTCCTTCAATGTTCCTCATTCTAACACTTCTCATCGTATTGCACAGGGACGAAAGCTTGACACACGTGTCTAAGGAAACCACTTTGGTATAAGGGACTGTTCTTACTTCATTCTTTCTGTATAATGATCAATTATCCAAGTAAGTCATTCCACATTGTTGATTTTCTTGGACTCGGATGTCACGCAGGTATCTATAATCTCCCACGTGGTAAGGTCAATTGCTGCTGTAATCACAAATGCACGACTGACTTCTGTTGTTGATTTGATTTGTTTGTTATTTCCTTCAATGTTTCTCATTCTAACACTTCTCATCGTATTGCACAGGGACGAAAGCTTGACACACGTGTCTAAGGAAACCACATTGGTATAAGGGACTGTTCTTATTCCCTTCTTTCTGTATGATGATCAATTATCCAAGAAAATCAACAATGTGGAATGGCTTACTTGGATAATTGATCATCATACAGAAAGAAGGGAATAAGAACAGTCCCTTATACCAAAGTGGTTTCCTTAGACACGCGTGTCAAGCTTTCGTCCCTGTGCAATACGATGAGAAGTGTTAGAATGAGAAACATTGAAGAAAATAACAAACAAATGAAATCAACATTAGAAGTCAGTCGTGCATTTGTGGTTACAGCAGCAATTGACCTTACCACGTGGGAGATTATAGCTACCTGCGTGACATCCGAGTCCAAGATAATCAACAATGTGGAATGGCTTACTTGGATAATTGTTCATTAAACAAAAAGAAGGGAATAAGAACAGTCCCTTAGACCAAAGTGGTTTCCTTAGACACCTGTGTCAAGCTTTCGTTCCTGTGCAATACGATGAAAAGTGTTAGAATGAGAAACATTGAAGGAAATAACAAACAAATCAAATCAACAACAGAAGTCAGTCGTGCATTTGTGATTACAGCAGCAATTGACCTTACCACGTGGGAGATTATAGCTACAGCGTGACATCCGAGTCCAAGAAAATCAACAATGTGGAATGGCTTACTTGGATAATTGATCATTAAACAAAAAGAAGGGAATAAGAACAGTCCCTTATACCAAAGTGGTTTCCTTAGACACGCGTGTCAAGCTTTCGTCTCTGTGTAATACGATGAAAAGTGTTAGAATGAGAAAAATTGAAGAAAATAACAAACGAATGAAATCAACAACAGAAGTCAGTCGTGCATTTGTGGTTACAGCAGCAATTGACCTTACCACGTGGGAGATTACAGCTACCTGCGTGACATCCGAGCCCAAGAAAATGAACAATGTGGAACGGCTTACTTGGATAAATGTTCATTAAACAAAAAGAAGGGAATAAGAACAGTCCCTTATACCAAAGTGGTTTCCTCAGACACGTGTGTCAAGCTTTCGTCCCTGTGCAATACGATGAAAAATGTTAGAATGAGAAACATTAAAGGAAATAACAAACAAATGAAATCAACAACAGAAGTCAGTCGTGCATTTGTGGTTACAGCAGCAATTGACCTTACCACGTAAAAGATAATAGCTACCTGCGTGTCATCCGAGTCCAAGAAAATCAACAATGTGGAATGGCTCACTTGGATAATTGATCATTATACAGAAAGAAGGGAATAAGAACAGTCCCTTATACCAATGTGGTTTCCATAGACACGTGTGTCAAGCTTTCGTCCCTGTGCAATACGATGAGAAGTGTTAGAATGAGAAACATTGAAGGAAATAACAAACAAATGAAATCAACATTAGAAGTCAGTCGTGCATTTGTGGTTACAGCAGCAATTGACCTTACCACGTGGGAGATTATAGCTACCTGCGTGACATCCGAGTCCAAGATAATCAACAATGTGGAATGGCTTACTTGGATAATTGTTCATTAAACAAAAAGAAGGGAATAAGAACAGTCCCTTAGACCAAAGTGGTTTCCTTAGACACCTGTGTCAAGCTTTCGTTCCTGTGCAATACGATGAAAAGTGTTAGAATGAGAAACATTGAAGGAAATAACAAACAAATCAAATCAACAACAGAAGTCAGTCGTGCATTTGTGATTACAGCAGCAATTGACCTTACCACGTGGGAGATTATAGCTACAGCGTGACATCCGAGTCCAAGAAAATCAACAATGTGGAATGGCTTACTTGGATAATTGATCATTATACAGAAAGAATGAAGTAAGAACAGTCCCTTATACGAATGTGGTTTCCATAGACACGTGTGTCAAGCTCTCGTCCCTGTGCAATACGATGAAAAGTGTAAGAATGAGAAACATTGAAGAAAATAACAAACGAATGAAATCAACAACAGAAGTCAGTCGTGCATTTGTGGTTACAGCAGCAATTGACCTTACCACGTGGGAGATTATAGCTACCTGCGTGACATCCGAGTCCAAGAAAATCAACAATGTGGAACGGCTTACTTGGATAATTGTTCATTAAACAAAAAGAATTGAATAAGAACAGTCCCTTATACCAAAGTGGTTTCCTTAGACACGTGTGTCAAGCTTTCGTCCCTGTGCAATACGATGAAAAGTGTAAGAATGAGAAACATTGAAGGAAATAACAAACAAATGAAATCAACAACAGAAGTCAGTCGTGCATTTGTGGTTACAACAGCAATTGACCTTACCACGTTACAGATTATACATACCTGCGTGTCATCCGAGTCCAAGAAAATCAACAATGTGGAATGGCTTACTTGGATAATTGATCATCATACAGAAAGAAGGGAATAAGAACAGTCCCTTATACCAATGTGGTTTCCATAGACACGTGTGTCAAGCTTTCGTCCCTGTGCAATACGATGAGAAGTGTTAGAATGAGTAACAATGAAGGAAATTACAAACAAATGAAATCAACAACAGAAGTCAGCCGTCCAATTGTGGTTACAGCAGCAATTGACCTTACCACGTGGGAGTATAGCTACCCGCGTGTCCTCCGAGTCCAAGAAAATCAACAATGTGGAATGGCCTACTTGGATAATTGTTCATTAAACAAAAAGAAGGGAATAAGAACAGTCCCTTATACCAAAGTGGTTTCCTTAGACACCTGCGTCAAGCTTTCGTTCCTGTGCAATACGATGAAAAGAGTTAGAATGAGAAACATAGAAGGAAATAACAAACAAATGAAATCAACAACAGAAGTCAGTCGTGCAATTGTGATTACAGCAGCAATTGACCTTACCACGTGGGAGATTATAGCTACCTGCGTGACATCCGAGTCCAAGAAAATCAACAATGTCGAATGGCTTACTTGGATAATTGTTCATTAAACAGAACGAAGGGAATAAGAACAGTCCCTTATACCAAAGTGGTTTCCTTAGACACGCGTGTCAAGCTTTCGTCCCTGTGCAATACGACGAAAAGTGTTAGAATGAGAAACATTGAAGGAAATAACAATCAAATGAAATCAACATTAGAAGTCAGTCGTGCATTTGTGGTTACAGCAGCAATTGACCTTACCACGTGGGAGATTATAGCTACCTGCGTGACATCCGAGTCCAAGATAATCAACAATGTGGAATGGCTTACTTGGATAATTGTTCATTAAACAAAAAGAAGGGAATAAGAACAGTCCCTTAGACCAAAGTGGTTTCCTTAGACACCTGTGTCAAGCTTTCGTTCCTGTGCAATACGATGAAAAGTGTTAGAATGAGAAACATAGAAGGAAATAACAAACAAATGAAATCAACAACAGAAGTCAGTCGTGCATTTGTGGTTACAGCAGCAATTGACCTTACCACGTGGGAGATTATAGCTACCTGCGTGACATTCGAGTCCAAGAAAATCAACAATGTGGAATGGCTTACTTGGATAATTGTTCATTAAACAAAACGAAGGGAATAAGAACAGTCCCTTATACCAAAGTGGTTTCCTTAGACACGCGTGTCAAGCTTTCGTCCCTGTGCAATACGACGAAAAGTGTTAGAATGAGAAACATTGAAGGAAATAACAAACAAATGAAATCAACAACAGAAGTCAGTCGTGCATTTGTGGTTACAGCAGCAATTGACCTTACCACGTAAAAGATAATAGCTACCTGCGTGTCATCCGAGTCCAAGAAAATAAACAATGTGGAATGGCTTACTTGGATAATTGTTCATTAAACAAAACGAAGGGAATAAGAACAGTCCCTTATACCAAAGTGGTTTCCTTAGACACGCGTGTCAAGCTTTCGTCCCTGTGCAATACGATGAAAAGTGTTAGAATGAGAAACATAGAAGGAAATAACAAACAAATGAAATCAACAACAGAAGTCAGTCGTGCATTGGTGGTTACAGCAGCAATTGACCTTACCACGTGGGAGATTATAGCTACCTGCGTGACATTCGAGTCCAAGAAAATCAACAATGTGGAATTGCTTACTTGGATAATTGTTGATTGAACAAAAAGAAGGGAATAAGAACAGTCCCTTATACCAAAGTGGTTTCCTTAGACACATGTGTCAAGCATTCGTCCCTGTGCAATACGATGAAAAGTGTTAGAATGAGAAACATAGAAGGAAATAACAAACAAATGAAATCAACAACAGAAGTCAATCGTGCATTCGTGGTTACAGCAGCAATGGACCTTACCACGTGAGAGATTATAGCTACCTGCGTGACATCCGAGTCCAAGAAAATCAACAATGTGGAATGGCTTACTTGGATAATTGGATGGAATGGCTTACTTGGATAATTGTTCATTAAACAAAAAGAAGGGAATGAGAACAGTCCCTCATACCAAAGTGGTTTCCTTAGACACATGTGTCAAGCATTCGTCCCTGTGCAATACGATGAAAAGTGTTAGAATGAGAAACATAGAAGGAAATAACAAACAAATGAAATCAACAACAGAAGTCAATCGTGCATTCGTGGTTACAGCAGCAATGGACCTTACCACGTGAGAGATTATAGCTACCTGCGTGACATCCGAGTCCAAGAAAATCAACAATGTGGAATGGCTTACTTGGATAATTGTTCATTAAACAAAAAGGAGGGAATAAGAACAGTCCCTTATACCAAAGTGGTTTCCTTAGACACGTGTGTCAAGCTTTCGTCCCTGTGCAATACGATGAAAAGTGTTAGAATGAGAAACATTGAAGAAAATAACAAACGAATGAAATCAACAACAGAAGTCAGTCGAGCATTTGTGGTTACAGCAGCAATTGACCTTACCACGTGGGAGATTATAGCTACCTGCGTGACATCCGAGTCCAAGAAAATCAACAATGTGGAATTGCTTACTTGGATAATTGTTCATATAAAAAGAAAAAAGGGAATGAGAAAAAACCCTTGTGGTTTCCTTAGACACGTGTGTCAAGCTTTCGTCCCTGTGCAATACGATGAAAAGTGTTAGAATGAGAAACATAGAAGGAACTAACAAACAAATGAAATTAACAACAGAAGTCAGTCGTGCATTTGTGGTTACAGCAGCAATTGACCTTACCACGTGGGAGATTATAGCTAGCTGTGTGACATCCTAGTCCAAGAAAATCAACAATGTGGAATGGCTTACTTGGATAATTATTCATCAAAAAGAAAAAAGGGAATAAGAACAGTCCCTCATACCAATGTGGCTTCCTTAGACACGAAAGTGGAGCTTTCGTCCCTGTGTAATACGATGAAAAGAGTTAGAATGAGGAACATTGAAGGAAATAACAAACAAATGAAATCAACAACAGAAGTTAGTCGTGCATTTGTGGTTACAGCAGCAATTGACCTCACCACGTGGGAGATTATAGCTACCTGCGTGACATTCGAGTCCAAGAAAATCAACAATGTGGAATGGCTCACTTGGATAATTGATCATTATACAGAAAGAATGGAATAAGAACAGTCCCTTATACCGATGTGGTTTCCATAGACACGTGTGTCAATCTTTCGTCCCTGTGCCATACGATGAAAAGTGTTAGAATGAGAAACATTGAAGAAAATAACAAACGAATGAAATCAACAACAGAAGTCAGTCGTGCATTTGTGGTTAGAGCAGCAATTGACATAACCACGTGGGAGGTTATAGCTCCCTGCGTGACATCCGAGTCCAAGAAAATCAACACTGTGGAATGGCTTACTTGGATAATTGTTCATTAAACAAAAAGAAGGGAATAAGCACCATCCCTAATACCAAATTGGTTTCCTTAGACACGTGTGTCAAGCTTTCGTCCCTGTGCCATACGATGAAAAGTGTTAGAATGAGAAACATTGAAGAAAATAACAAACGAATGAAATCAACAACAGAAGTCAGTCGTGCATTTGTGGTTACAGCAGCAATTGACCTTAACACGTGGGAGATTATAGCTACCTGCGTGACATCGTAGTCCAAGAAAATCAACAATGTGGAATGGCTTACTTGGATAATTGTTCATCAAAATGAAAAAAGGGAATAAGAACAGTCCCTTATACCAAAGTGGTTTCCTTAGACACGTGTGTCAAGCTTTCGTCCCTGTGCAATACGATGAAAAGTATTAGAATGTGAAACATTGAAGAAAATAACAAACGAATGAAATCAACAACAGAAGTCAGTCGTGCATTTGTGGTTACAGCAGCAATTGACCTAACCACGTGGGAGGTTATAGCTCCCTGCGTGACATCCGAGTCCAAGAAAATCAACAATGTGGAATGGCTTACTTGGATAATTGTTCATTAAACAAAAAGAAGGGATTTAGAACAGTCCCTCATACCAAAATGGTTTCCTTAGACACATGTGTCAAGCATTCGTCCCTGTGCAATACGATGAAAAGTGTTAGAATGAGAAACATAGAAGGAAATAACAAACAAATGAAATCAACAACAGAAGTCAATCGTGCATTCGTGGTTACAGCAGCAATGGACCTTACCACGTGAGAGATTATAGCTACCTGCGTGACATCCGAGTCCAAGAAAATCAACAATGTGGAATGGCTTACTTTGATAATTGTTCATCAAACAAAAAGAAGGGAATAAGCACAGTCCCTTATACCAAATTGGTTTCCTTAGACACGTGTGTCAAGCTTTCGTCCCTGTGCAATACGATGAAAAGTGTTAAAATGAGAAACATTGAAGAAAATAACAAACGAATGAAATCAACAACAGAAGTCAGTCGTGCATTTGTGGTTACAGCAGCAATTGACCTTAACACGTGGGAGATTATAGCTACCTGCGTGACATCGTAGTCCAAGAAAATCAACAATGTGGAATTGCTTACTTGGATAATTGTTCATTAAACAAAAAGAAGGGAATAAGAACAGTCCCTCACACCAAAGTGGTTTCCTTAGACACGTGTGTCAAGCTTTCGTCCCTGTGCAATACGATGAAAAGTGTTAGAATGAGAAACATAGAAGGAAATAACAAACAAATGCACGACTGACTTCTGTTGTTGATTTCATTTGTTTGTTATTTTCTTCAATGTTTCTCATTCTAACACTTTTCATCGTATTGCACAGGGACGAAAGCTTGACACACGTGTCTATGGAAACCACATCGGTATAAGGGACTGTTCTTATTCCATTCTTTCTGTATAATGATCAATTATCCAAGTAAGCCATTCCACATTGTTGATTTTCTTGGACTCGAATGTCACGCAGGTAGCTATGATCTCCCACGTGGTGAGGTCAATTGCTGCTGTTACCACAAATGCACGACTGACTTCTGTTGTTGATTTCATTTGTTTGTTATTTCCTTCAATGTTTCTCATTCTAACTCTTTTCATCGTATTACACAGGGACGAAGGCTTGACTTTCGTGTCTAAGGGAGCCAAATTGGTATGAGGGACTGTTCTTATTCCCTCTTTTTTGTTTAATGAACAATTATCCAAGTAAGCCATTCCACATTGTTGATTTTCTTGTACTCGGATGTCACGCAGGTAGCTATAATCTCTCACGTGGTAAGGTCCATTGCTGCTGTAACCACGAATGCACGATTGACATCTGTTGTTGATTTCATTTGTTTGTTATTTCCTTCTATGTTTCTCATTCTAACACTTTTCATCGTATTGCACAGGGACGAATGCTTGACACATGTGTCTAAGGAAACCACTTTGGTATGAGGGACTGTTCTTATTCCCTTCTTTTTGTTTAATGAACAATTATCCAAGTAAGCCATTCCACATTGTTGATTTTCTTGGACTCGGATGTCACGCAGGGAGCTATAACCTCCCACGCGGTTAGGTCAATTGCTGCTGTAACCACAATTGGACGGCTGACTTCTGTTGTTGATTTCATTTGTTTGTTATTTCCTTCAATGTTTCTCATTCTAACACTTTTCATCGTATTGCACAGGGACGAATGCTTGACACATGTGTCTAAGGAAACCACTTTGGTATGAGGGACTGTTCTTATTCCCTTCTTTTTGTTTAATGAACAATTATCCAAGTAAGCCATTCCACATTGTTGATTTTCTTGGACTCGGATGTCACGCAGGGAGCTATAACCTCCCACGCGGTTAGGTCAATTGCTGCTGTAACCACAAATGCACGCCTGACTTCTGTTGTTGATTTCATTCGTTTGTTATTTTCTTCAATGTTTCTCATTCTAACAGTTTTCATCGTATTGCACAGGGACGAAAGCTTGACACACGTGTCTAAGGAAACCAATTTGGTATATGGGACTGTGCTTATTCCCTTCTTTTTGTTTAATGAACAATTATCAAAGTAAGCCATTCCACATTGTTGGTTTTCTTAGACTCGGATGTCACGCAGGTAGCTATAATCTCCCACGTGGTAAGGTCAATTGCTGCTGTAACCACAAATGCACGACTGACTTCTGTTGTTAATTTCATTTGTTTGTTAGTTCCTTCTATGTTTCTCATTCTAACACTTTTCATCGTATTGCACAGGGACGAAAGCTTGACACACGTGTCTAAGGAAACCACTTTGGTATAAGGGACTGTTCTTATTCCCTTTTTTCATTTTGATGAACAATTATCCAAGTAAGCCATTCTACATTGTTGATTTTCTTGGACTACGATGTCACGCAGGTAGCTATAATCTCCCACGTGTTAAGGTCAATTGCTGCTGTAACCACAAATGCACGACTGACTTCTGTTGTTGATTTCATTCGTTTGTTATTTTCTTCAATGTTTCTCATTCTAACAGTTTTCATCGTATTGCACAGGGACGAAAGCTTGACACACGTGTCTAAGGAAACCACTTTGGTATAAGGGACTGTTCTTATTCCCTTTTTTCATTTTGATGAACAATTATCCAAGTAAGCCATTCTACATTGTTGATTTTCTTGGACTACGATGTCACGCAGGTAGCTATAATCTCCCACGTGTTAAGGTCAATTGCTGCTGTAACCACAAATGCACGACTGACTTCTGTTGTTGATTTCATTCGTTTGTTATTTTCTTCAATGTTTCTCATTCTAACAGTTTTCATCGTATTGCACAGGGACGAAAGCTTGACACACGTGTCTAAGGAAACCAATTTGGTATATGGGACTGTGCTTATTCCCTTCTTTTTGTTTAATGAACAATTATCAAAGTAAGCCATTCCACATTGTTGGTTTTCTTAGACTCGGATGTCACGCAGGTAGCTATAATCTCCCACGTGGTAAGGTCAATTGCTGCTGTAACCACAAATGCACGACTGACTTCTGTTGTTGTGAATGTTGTGTGCATGTGAAATAACAAACAAATGAAATCAGCAACCGAAGTCAGACGTGCATTTGTGGTTACAGCAGCAATTGACCTTACCACGTGGGAGATTATAGCTACCTGCGTGACATCCGAGTCCAAGAAAATCAACAATGTGGAATGGCTTACTTGGATAATTGTTCATTAAACAAAAAGAAGGAAATAAGAACAGTCCCTTATACCAAAGTGGTTTCCTTAGACACGCGTGTCAAGCTTTCGTCCCTGTGCAATACGATGAAAAGTGTTAGAATGAGAAACATAGAAGGAAATAACAAACAAATGAAATCAACAACAGAAGTCAGTCGTGCATTTGTGGTTACAGCAGCAATTGACCTTACCACGTGGGAGATTATAGCTACCTGCGAGACATCCGAGTCCAAGAAAATCAACAATGTGGAATGGCCTACTTGGATAATTGTTGATTAAACAAAAAAAAGGAAATAAGAACAGTCCTTTATACCAAAGTGGTTTCCTTAGACACGTGTGTCAAGCTTTCATCCCTCAGCAATACGACAAAAAGTGTAAGAGTAAGAAACATTGAAGGAAATAACAAACGAATGAAATCAACAACAGAAGTCAACCGTCCAGTTTTGGTTACAGCAGCAATTGACCTTACCACGTGGGAGGAAATCAAAAATGAGGAATGGCTTAAAAAGATACATTGGAGGAAATAACAAACAAATGAAATCAACAACAGAAGTCAGCCGTCCAGTTTTGGTTACAGCAGCAATTGACCTTACCAATTGAGAGATTGTAGCTACATGCGTGACATCCGAGACCAAAAAAAACAACAATGTGAAATGGCTTACTTGGATAATTGTTCATTCAACAAAAAGAAGAGAATAAGAACAGTCCCTTATATCAATGTGGTTTCCTCAGACACGTGTGTCAAGCTTTCGTCTCTGTGCAATACGATAAAAAGTGTTAGAATGAGGAAGATTGAAGGAAATAACAAACAAATGAAATCAACAACAGAAGTCAGTCGTGCATTTGTGGTTACAGCAGCAATTGACCTTAACACGTGGGAGATTATAGCTACCTGCGTGACATCGTAGTCCAAGAAAATCAACAATGTAGAATGGCTTACTTGGATAATTGTTCATCAAAATGAAAAAAGGGAATAAGAACAGTCCCTTATACCAAAGTGGTTTCCTTAGACACGTGTGTCAAGCTTTCGTCCCTGTGCAATACGATGAAAAGTATTAGAATGTGAAACATTGAAGAAAATAACAAACGAATGAAATCAACAACAGAAGTCAGGCGTGCATTTGTGGTTACAGCAGCAATTGACCTAACCACGTGGGAGGTTATAGCTCCCTGCGTGACATCCGAGTCCAAGAAAATCAACAATGTGGAATGGCTTACTTGGATAATTGTTCATTAAACAAAAAGAAGGGATTGAGAACAGTCCCTCATACCAAAGTGTTTTCCTTAGACACATGTGTCAAGCATTCGTCCCTGTGCAATACGATGAAAAGTGTTAGAATGAGAAACATAGAAGGAAATAACAAACAAATGAAATCAACAACAGAAGTCAATCGTGCATTCGTGGTTACAGCAGCAATGGACCTTACCACGTGAGAGATTATAGCTACCTGCGTGACATCCGAGTCCAAGAAAATCAACAATGTGGAATGGCTTACTTTGATAATTGTTCATCAAACAAAAAGAAGGGAATAAGCACAGTCCCTTATACCAAATTGGTTTCCTTAGACACGTGTGTCAAGCTTTCGTCCCTGTGCAATACGATGAAAAGTGTTAAAATGAGAAACATTGAAGAAAATAACAAACGAATGAAATCAACAACAGAAGTCAGTCGTGCATTTGTGGTTACAGCTGCAATTGACCTTAACACGTGGGAGATTATAGCTACCTGCGTGACATCGTAGTCCAAGAAAATCAACAATGTGGAATTGCTTACTTGGATAATTGTTCATCAAAATGAAAAAAGGGAATAAGAACAGTCCCTTATACCAATGTGGTTTCCTTAGACACGTGTGTCAAACTTTCGTCCCTGTGCAATACGATGAAAAGTGTTAGAATGAGAAACATAGAAGGAAATAACAAACAAATGAAATCAACAACAGAAGTCAGTCGTGCATTTGTGGTTACAGCAGCAATTGACCTTACCACGTGGGAGATTATAGCTCCCTGCGTGACATCCGAGTCCAAGAAAATCAACAATGTGGAATGGCTTACTTCGATAATTGTTCATTAAACAAAAAGAAGGGAATAAGAACAGTCCCTCATACCAAAGTGGTTTCCTTAGACACGTGTGTCAAGCTTTCGTCCCTGTGCAATACGATGAAAAGTGTTAGAATGAGAAACATAGAAGGAAATAACAAACAAATGAAATTAACAACAGAAGTCAGTCGTGCATTTGTGGTTACAGCAGCAATTGACCTTACCACGTGGGAGATTATAGTTAGCTGCGTGACATCCTAGTCCAAGAAAATCAACAATGTGGAATGGCTTACTTGGATAATTGTTCATCAAAAAGAAAAAAGGGAATAAGAACAGTCCCTCATACCAATGTGGCTTCCTTAGACACGAAAGTCAAGCTTTCGTCCCTGTGTAATACGATGAAAAGAGTTAGAATGAGAAACATTGAAGGAAATAACAAACAAATGAAATCAACAACAGAAGTCAGTCGTGCATTTGTGGTAACAGCAGCAATTGACCTCACCACGTGGGAGATTATAGCTACCTGCGTGACATTCGAGTCCAAGAAAATCAACAATGTGGAATGGCTTACTTGGATAATTGATCATTATACAGAAAGAATGGAATAAGAACAGTCCCTTATACCGATGTGGTTTCCATAGACACGTGTGTCAAGCTTTCGTCCCTGTGCAATACGATGAAAAGTGTTAGAATGAGAAACATTGAAGAAAATAACAAACGAATGAAATCAACAACAGAAGTCAGTCGTGCTGTAACCACGAATGCACGATTGACTTCTGTTGTTGATTTCATTTGTTTGTTATTTCCTTCTATGTTTCTCATTCTAACACTTTTCATCGTATTGCACAGGGACGAAAGCTTGACACACGTGTCTAAGGAAACCACTTTGGTATGAGGGACTGTTCTTATTCCCTTCTTTCTGTTTAATGAACAATTATCGAAGTAAGCCATTCCACATTGTTGATTTTCTTGGACTCGGATGTCACGCAGGGAGCTATAATCTCCCACGTGGTAAGGTCAATTGCTGCTGTAACCATAAATGCACGACTGACTTCTGTTGTTGATTTCATTTGTTTGTTATTTCCTTCTATGTTTCTCATTCTAACACTTTTCATCGTATTGCACAGGGACGAAAGTTTGACACACGTGTCTAAGGAAACCACATTGGTATAAGGGACTGTTCTTATTCCCTTTTTTCATTTTGATGAACAATTATCCAAGTAAGCAATTCCACATTGTTGATTTTCTTGGACTACGATGTCACGCAGGTAGCTATAATCTCCCACGTGTTAAGGTCAATTGCAGCTGTAACCACAAATGCACGACTGACTTCTGTTGTTGATTTCATTCGTTTGTTATTTTCTTCAATGTTTCTCATTTTAACACTTTTCATCGTATTGCACAGGGACGAAAGCTTGACACACGTGTCTAAGGAAACCAATTTGGTATAAGGGACTGTGCTTATTCCCTTCTTTTTGTTTGATGAACAATTATCAAAGTAAGCCATTCCACATTGTTGATTTTCTTGGACTCGGATGTCACGCAGGTAGCTATAATCTCTCACGTGGTAAGGTCCATTGCTGCTGTAACCACGAATGCACGATTGACTTCTGTTGTTGATTTCATTTGTTTGTTATTTCCTTCTATGTTTCTCATTCTAACACTTTTCATCGTATTGCACAGGGACGAATGCTTGACACATGTGTCTAAGGAAACCACTTCGGTATGAGGGACTGTTCTCAATCCCTTCTTTTTGTTTAATGAACAATTATCCAAGTAAGCCATTCCACATTGTTGATTTTCTTGGACTCGGATGTCACGCAGGGAGCTATAACCTCCCACGTGGTTAGGTCAATTGCTGCTGTAACCACAAATGCACGACTGACTTCTGTTGTTGATTTCATTCGTTTGTTATTTTCTTCAATGTTTCACATTCTAATACTTTTCATCGTATTGCACAGGGACGAAAGCTTGACACACGTGTCTAAGGAAACCACTTTGGTATAAGGGACTGTTCTTATTCCCTTTTTTCATTTTGATGAACAATTATCCAAGTAAGCCATTCCACATTGTTGATTTTCTTGGACTACGATGTCACGCAGGTAGCTATAATCTCCCACGTGTTAAGGCTGCTGTAACCACAAATGCACGACTGACTTCTGTTGTTGATTTCATTCGTTTGTTATTTTCTTCAATGTTTCTCATTCTAACACTTTTCATCGTATTGCACAGGGACGAAAGCTTGACACACGTGTCTAAGGAAACCAATTTGGTATTAGGGATGGTGCTTATTCCCTTCTTTTTGTTTAATGAACAATTATCCAAGTAAGCCATTCCACAGTGTTGATTTTCTTGGACTCGGATGTCACGCAGGGAGCTATAACCTCCCACGTGGTTAGGTCAATTGCTGCTCTAACCACAAATGCACGACTGACTTCTGTTGTTGATTTCATTCGTTTGTTATTTTCTTCAATGTTTCTCATTCTAACACTTTTCATCGTATGGCACAGGGACGAAAGATTGACACACGTGTCTATGGAAACCACATCGGTATAAGGGACTGTTCTTATTCCATTCTTTCTGTATAATGATCAATTATCCAAGTGAGCCATTCCACATTGTTGATTTTCTTGGACTCGAATGTCACGCAGGTAGCTATAATCTCCCACGTGGTGAGGTCAATTGCTGCTGTAACCACAAATGCACGACTGACTTCTGTTGTTGATTTCATTTGTTTGTTATTTCCTTCAATGTTCCTCATTCTAACTCTTTTCATCGTATTACACAGGGACGAAAGCTTGACTTTCGTGTCTAAGGAAGCCACATTGGTATGAGGGACTGTTCTTATTCCCTTTTTTCTTTTTGATGAACAATTATCCAAGTAAGCCATTCCACATTGTTGATTTTCTTGGACTAGGATGTCACACAGCTAGCTATAATCTACCACGTGGTAAGGTCAATTGCTGCTGTAACCACAAATGCACGACTGACTTCTGTTGTTAATTTCATTTGTTTGTTAGTTCCTTCTATGTTTCTCATTCTAACACTTTTCATCGTATTGCACAGGGACGAAAGCTTGACACACGTGTCTAAGGAAACCACAAGGGTTTGTTCTCATTCCCTTTTTTCTTTTTATATGAACTATTATCCAAGTAAGCAATTCCACATTGTTGATTTTCTTGGACTCGGATGTCACACAGCTAGCTATAATCTACCACGTGGTAAGGTCAATTGCTGCTGTAACCACAAATGCTCGACTGACTTCTGTTGTTGATTTCATTCGTTTGTTATTTTCTTCATTGTTTCTCATTCTAACACTTTTCATCGTATTGCACAGGGACGAAAGCTTGACACACGTGTCTAAGGAAACCACTTTCGTATAAGGGACTGTTCTTATTCCCTCCTTTTTGTTTAATGAACAATTATCCAAGTAAGCCATTCCACATTGTTGATTTTCTTGGACTCGGATGTCACGCAGGTAGCTATAATCTCTCACGTGGTAAGGTCCATTGCTGCTGTAACAACGAATGCACGATTGACTTCTGTTGTTGATTTCATTTGTTTGTTATTTCCTTCTATGTTTCTCATTCTAACACTTTTCATCGTATTGCACAGGGACGAATGCTTGACACATGTGTCTAAGGAAACCACTTTGGTATGAGGGACTGTTCTCATTCCCTTCTTTTTGTTTAATGAACAATTATCCAAGTAAGCCATTCCATCCAATTATCCAAGTAAGCCATTCCACATTGTTGATTTTCTTGGACTCGGATGTCACGCAGGTAGCTATAATCTCTCACGTGGTAAGGTCCATTGCTGCTGTAACCACGAATGCACGATTGACTTCTGTTGTTGATTTCATTTGTTTGTTATTTCCTTCTATGTTTCTCATTCTAACACTTTTCATCGTATTGCACAGGGACGAATGCTTGACACATGTGTCTAAGGAAACCACTTTGGTATAAGGGACTGTTCTTATTCCCTTCTTTTTGTTCAATCAACAATTATCCAAGTAAGCAATTCCACATTGTTGATTTTCTTGGACTCGAATGTCACGCAGGTAGCTATAATCTCCCACGTGGTAAGGTCAATTGCTGCTGTAACCACAAATGCACGACTGACTTCTGTTGTTGATTTCATTTGTTTGTTATTTCCTTCTATGTTTCTCATTCTAATACTTTTCATCGTATTGCACAGGGACGAAAGCTTGACACGCGTGTCTAAGGAAACCACTTTGGTATAAGGGACTGTTCTTATTCCCTTCGTTTTGTTTAATGAACAATTATCCAAGTAAGCCATTCCACATTGTTTATTTTCTTGGACTCGGATGACACGCAGGTAGCTATAATCTCCCACGTGGTAAGGTCAATTGCTGCTGTAACCACAAATGCACGACTGACTTCTGTTGTTGATTTCATTTGTTTGTTATTTCCTTCTATGTTTCTCATTCTAACACTTTTCATCGTATTGCACAGGAACGAAAGCTTGACACAGGTGTCTAAGGAAACCACTTTGGTCTAAGGGACTGTTCTTATTCCCTTCTTTTTGTTTAATGAACAATTATCCAAGTAAGCCATTCCACATTGTTGATTATCTTGGACTCGGATGTCACGCAGGTAGCTATAATCTCCCACGTGGTAAGGTCAATTGCTGCTGTAACCACAAATGCACGACTGACTTCTAATGTTGATTTCATTTGTTTGTTATTTCCTTCAATGTTTCTCATTCCAACACTTTTCGTCGTATTGCACAGGGACGAAAGCTTGACACGCGTGTCTAAGGAAACCACTTTGGTATAAGGGACTGTTCTTATTCCCTTCGTTTTGTTTAATGAACAATTATCCAAGTAAGCTATTCCACATTGTTGATTTTCTTGGACTCGGATGTCACGCAGGTAGCTATAATCTCCCACGTGGTAAGGTCAATTGCTGCTGTAATCACAAATGCATGACTGACTTCTGTTGTTGATTTCATTTGTTCGTTATTTCCTTCTATGTTTCTCATTCTAACACTTTTCATCGTATTGCACAGGAACGAAAGCTTGACGCAGGTGTCTAAGGAAACCACTTTGGTATAAGGGACTGTTCTTATTCCCTTCTTTTTGTTTAATGAACAATTATCCAAGTAGGCCATTCCACATTGTTGATTTTCTTGGACTCGGATGACACGCGGGTAGCTATACTCCCACGTGGTAAGGTCAATTGCTGCTGTAACCACAATTGGACGGCTGACTTCTGTTGTTGATTTCATTTGTTTGTAATTTCCTTCAATGTTACTCATTCTAACACTTCTCATCGTATTGCACAGGGACGAAAGCTCGACACACGTGTCTATGGAAACCACATTGGTATAAGGGACTGTTCTTATTCCCTTCTTTCTGTATGATGATCAATTATCCAAGTAAGCCATTCCACATTGTTGATTTTCTTGGACTCGGATGACACGCAGGTATCTATAATCTGTAACGTGGTAAGGTCAATTGCTGCTGTAACCACAAATGCACGACTGACTTCTGTTGTTGATTTCATTTGTTTGTTATTTCCTTCAATGTTTCTCATTCTAACACTTTTCATCGTATTGCACAGGGACGAAAGCTTGACACACGTGTCTAAGGAAACCACTTTGGTAAAAGGGACTGTTCTTATTCAATTCTTTTTGTTTAATGAACAATTATCCAAGTAAGCCGTTCCACATTGTTGATTTTCTTGGACTCGGATGTCACGCAGGTAGCTATAATCTCCCACGTGGTAAGGTCAATTGCTGCTGTAACCACAAATGCACGACTGACTTCTGTTGTTGATTTCATTCGTTTGTTATTTTCTTCAATGTTTCTCATTCTAACACTTTTCATCGTATTGCACAGGGACGAGAGCTTGACACACGTGTCTATGGAAACCACATTCGTATAAGGGACTGTTCTTACTTCATTCTTTCTGTATAATGATCAATTATCCAAGTAAGCCATTCCACATTGTTGATTTTCTTGGACTCGGATGTCACGCTGTAGCTATAATCTCCCATGTGGTAAGGTCAATTGCTGCTGTAATCACAAATGCACGACTGACTTCTGTTGTTGATTTGATTTGTTCGTTATTTCCTTCAATGTTTCTCATTCTAACACTTCTCATCGTATTGCACAGGGACGAAAGCTTGACACACGTGTCTATGGAAACCACATTGGTATAAGGGACTGTTCTTATTCCCTTCTTTCTGTATAATGATCAATTATCCAAGTGAGCCATTCCACATTGTTGATTTTCTTGGACTCGGATGACACGCAGGTAGCTATTATCTTTTACGTGGTAAGGTCAATTGCTGCTGTAACCACAAATGCACGACTGACTTCTGTTGTTGATTTCATTTGTTTGTTATTTCCTTTAATGTTTCTCATTCTAACATTTTTCATCGTATTGCACAGGGACGAAAGCTTGACACACGTGTCTGAGGAAACCACTTTGGTATAAGGGACTGTTCTTATTCCCTTCTTTTTGTTTAATGAACATTTATCCAAGTAAGCCGTTCCACATTGTTCATTTTCTTGGGCTCGGATGTCACGCAGGTAGCTGTAATCTCCCACGTGGTAAGGTCAATTGCTGCTGTAACCACAAATGCACGACTGACTTCTAATGTTGATTTCATTTGTTTGTTATTTCCTTCAATGTTTCTCATTCTAACACTTCTCATCGTATTGCACAGGGACGAAAGCTTGACACACGTGTCTATGGAAACCACATTGGTATAAGGGACTGTTCTTATTCCCTTCTTTCTGTATAATGATCAATTATCCAAGTGAGCCATTCCACATTGTTGATTTTCTTGGACTCGGATGACACGCAGGTAGCTATTATCTTTTACGTGGTAAGGTCAATTGCTGCTGTAACCACAAATGCACGACTGACTTCTGTTGTTGATTTCATTTGTTTGTTATTTCCTTTAATGTTTCTCATTCCAACATTTTTCATCGTATTGCACAGGGACGAAAGCTTGACACAGGTGTCTAAGGAAACCACTTTGGTCTAAGGGACTGTTCTTATTCCCTTCTTTTTGTTTAATGAACAATTATCCAAGTAAGCCATTCCACATTGTTGATTATCTTGGACTCGGATGTCACGCAGGTAGCTATAATCTCCCACGTGGTAAGGTCAATTGCTGCTGTAACCACAAATGCACGACTGACTTCTAATGTTGATTTCATTTGTTTGTTATTTCCTTCAATGTTTCTCATTCTAACACTTCTCATCGTATTGCACAGGGACGAAAGCTTGACACACGTGTCTATGGAAACCACATTGGTATAAGGGACTGTTCTTATTCCCTTCTTTCTGTATAATGATCAATTATCCAAGTGAGCCATTCCACATTGTTGATTTTCTTGGACTCGGATGACACGCAGGTAGCTATTATCTTTTACGTGGTAAGGTCAATTGCTGCTGTAACCACAAATGCACGACTGACTTCTGTTGTTGATTTCATTTGTTTGTTATTTCCTTTAATGTTTCTCATTCTAACATTTTTCATCGTATTGCACAGGGACGAAAGCTTGACACACGTGTCTGAGGAAACCACTTTGGTATAAGGGACTGTTCTTATTCCCTTCTTTTTGTTTAATGAACATTTATCCAAGTAAGCCGTTCCACATTGTTCATTTTCTTGGGCTCGGATGTCACGCAGGTAGCTGTAATCTCCCACGTGGTAAGGTCAATTGCTGCTGTAACCACAAATGCACGACTGACTTCTGTTGTTGATTTCATTTGTTTGTTATTTCCTTCTATGTTTCTCATTCTAACACTTTTCATCGTATTGCACAGGAACGAATGCTTGACACATGTGTCTAAGGAAACCACTTTGGTATGAGGGACTGTTCTCATTCCCTTCTTTTTGTTTAATGAACAATTATCCAAGTAAGCCATTCCATCCAATTATCCAAGTAAGCCATTCCACATTGTTGATTTTCTTGGACTCGGATGTCACGCAGGTAGCTATAATCTCTCACGTGGTAAGGTCAATTGCTGCTGTAACCACAAATGCACGACTGACTTCTGTTGTTGATTTCATTTGTTTGTTATTTCCTTCTATGTTTCTCATTCTAACACTTTTCATCGTATTGCACAGGGACGAAAGCTTGACACGTGTGTCTAAGGAAACCACTTTGGTATAAGGGACTGTTCTTATTCCCTTCGTTTTGTTTAATGAACAATTATCCAAGTAAGCCATTCCACATTGTTTCTTTTCTTGGACTCGGATGACACGCAGGTAGCTATTATCTTTTACGTGGTAAGGTCAATTGCTGCTGTAACCACAAATGCAAAACTGACTTCTGTTGTTGATTTCATTTGTTTGTTATTTCCTTCAATGTTTCTCATTCTAACACTTTTCGTCGTATTGCACAGGGACGAGAGCTTGACACGCGTGTCTAAGGAAACCACTTTGGTATAAGGGACTGTTCTTATTCCCTTCGTTTTGTTTAATGAACAATTATCCAAGTAAGCCATTCCACATTGTTGATTTTCTTGGACTCGGATGTCACGCAGGTAGCTATAATCTTCCACGTGGTAAGGTCAATTGCTGCTGTAACCACAAATGCACGACTGACTTCTGTTGTTGATTTCATTTGTTTGTTATTTCCTTCTATGTTTCTCATTCTAACACTTTTCATCGTATTGCACAGGAACGAAAGCTTGACGCAGGTGTCTAAGGAAACCACTTTGGTATAAGGGACTGTTCTTATTCCCTTCGTTTTGTTTAATGAACAATTATCCAAGTAAGCCATTCCACATTGTTGATTTTCTTGGACTCGGATGTCACGCAGGTAGCTATAATCTCCCACGTGGTAAGGTCAATTGCTGCTGTAACCACAAATGCACGACTGACTTCTGTTGTTGATTTCATTTGTTTGTTATTTCCTTCTATGTTTCTCATTCTAACACTTTTCATCGTATTGCACAGGAACGAAAGCTTGACACAGGTGTCTAAGGAAACCACTTTGGTCTAAGGGACTGTTCTTATTCCCTTCTTTTTGTTTAATGAACAATTATCCAAGTAAGCCATTCCACATTGTTGATTATCTTGGACTCGGATGTCACGCAGGTAGCTATAATCTCCCACGTGGTAAGGTCAATTGCTGCTGTAACCACAAATGCACGACTGACTTCTAATGTTGATTTCATTTGTTTGTTATTTCCTTCAATGTTTCTCATTCCAACACTTTTCGTCGTATTGCACAGGGACGAAAGCTTGACACGCGTGTCTAAGGAAACCACTTTGGTATAAGGGACTGTTCTTATTCCCTTTGTTTTGTTTAATGAACAATTATCCAAGTAAGCTATTCCACATTGTTGATTTTCTTGGACTCAGATGTCACGCAGGTAGCTATAATCTCCCACGTGGTGAGGTCAATTGCTGCTGTTATCACAAATGCATGACTGACTTCTGTTGTTGATTTCATTTGTTCGTTATTTCCTTCTATGTTTCTCATTCTAACACTTTTCATCGTATTGCACAGGAACGAAAGCTTGACGCAGGTGTCTAAGGAAACCACTTTGGTATAAGGGACTGTTCTTATTCCCTTCTTTTTGTTTAATGAACAATTATCCAAGTAGGCCATTCCACATTGTTGATTTTCTTGGACTCGGATGACACGCGGGTAGCTATACTCCCACGTTGTAAGGTCAATTGCTGCTGTAACCACAATTGGACGGCTGACTTCTGTTGTTGATTTCATTTGTTTGTAATTTCCTTCAATGTTACTCATTCTAACACACCTCATCGTATTGCACAGGGACGAAAGCTTGACACACGTGTCTAAGGAAACCACTTTGGTATAAGGGACTGTTCTTATTCAATTCTTTTTGTTTAATGAACAATTATAAAAGTAAGCCGTTCCACATTGTTGATTTTCTTGGACTCGGATGTCACGCAGGTAGCTATAATCTCCCACGTGGTAAGGTCAATTGCTGCTGTAACCACAAATGCACGACTGACTTCTGTTGTTGATTTCATTCGTTTGTTATTTTCTTCAATGTTTCTCATTCTAACACTTTTCATCGTATTGCACAGGGACGAGAGCTTGACACACGTGTCTATGGAAACCACATTCGTATAAGGGACTGTTCTTACTTCATTCTTTCTGTATAATGATCAATTATCCAAGTAAGCCATTCCACATTGTTGATTTTCTTGGACTCGGATGTCACGCTGTAGCTATAATCTCCCACGTGGTAAGGTCAATTGCTGCTGTAATCACAAATGCACGACTGACTTCTGTTGTTGATTTGATTTGTTTGTTATTTCCTTCAATGTTTCTCATTCTAACACTTTTCATCGTATTGCACAGGAACGAAAGCTTGACACAGGTGTCTAAGGAAACCACTTTGGTCTAAGGGACTGTTCTTATTCCCTTCTTTTTGTTTAATGAACAATTATCCAAGTAAGCCATTCCACATTGTTGATTATCTTGGACTCGGATGTCACGCAGGTAGCTATAATCTCCCACGTGGTAAGGTCAATTGCTGCTGTAACCACAAATGCACGACTGACTTCTAATGTTGATTTCATTTGTTTGTTATTTCCTTCAATGTTTCTCATTCTTACACTTCTCATCGTATTGCACAGGGACGAAAGCTTGACACACGTGTCTATGGAAACCACATTGGTATAAGGGACTGTTCTTATTCCCTTCTTTCTGTATAATGATCAATTATCCAAGTGAGCCATTCCACATTGTTGATTTTCTTGGACTCGGATGACACGCAGGTAGCTATTATCTTTTACGTGGTAACGTCAATTGCTGCTGTAACCACAAATGCACGACTGACTTCTGTTGTTGATTTCATTTGTTTGTTATTTCCTTAAATGTTTCTCATTCTAACATTTTTCATCGTATTGCACAGGGACGAAAGCTTGACACACGTGTCTGAGGAAACCACTTTGGTATAAGGGACTGTTCTTATTCCCTTCTTTTTGTTTAATGAACATTTATCCAAGTAAGCCGTTCCACATTGTTCATTTTCTTGGGCTCGGATGTCACGCAGGTAGCTGTAATCTCCCACGTGGTTAGGTCAATTGCTGCTGTAACCACAAATGCACGACTGACTTCTGTTGTTGATTTCATTCGTTTGTTATTTTCTTCAATGTTTCTCATTCTAACACTTTTCATTGTATTACACAGAGACGAAAGCTTGACACGCGTGTCTAAGGAAACCACTTTGGTATAAGGGACTGTTCTTATTCCCTTCTTTTTGTTTAATGAACAATTATCCAAGTAAGCCATTCCACATTGTTGATTTTCTTGGACTCGGATGTCACGCAGGTAGCTATAATCTCCCACGTGGTAAAGTCAGTTGCTGCTGTAACCACAAATGCACGACTGACTTCTGTTGTTGATTTCATTCGTTTGTTATTTTCTTCAATGTTTCTCATTCTAACACTTTTCATCGTATTGCACAGGGACGAAAGCTTGACACACGTGTCTAAGGAAACCACTTTGGTATAAGGAACTGTTCTTACTTCATTCTTTCTGTATAATGATCAATTATCCAAGTAAGCCATTCCACATTGTTGATTTTCTTGGACTCGGATGTCACGCAGGTAGCTATAATCTCCCACGTGGTAAGGTCAATTGCTGCTGTAACCACAAATGCACGACTGACTTCTGTTGATGATTTCATTTGTTTGTTATTTCCTTCTATGTTTCTCATTCTAACACTTTTCATCGTATTGCACAGGAACGAAAGCTTGACACAGGTGTCTAAGGAAACCACTTTGGTATGAGGGACTGTTCTTATTCCCTTCTTTTTGTTTAATGAACAATTATCCAAGTAAGCCATTCCACATTGTTGATTATCTTGGACTCGGATGTCACGCAGGTAGCTATAATCTCCCACGTGGTAAGGTCAATTGCTGCTGTAACCACAAATGCACGACTGACTTCTAATGTTGATTTCATTTGTTTGTTATTTCCTTCAATGTTTCTCATTCTAACACTTTTCGTCGTATTGCACAGGGACGAAAGCTTGACACGCGTGTCCAAGGAAACCACTTTGGTATAAGGGACTGTTCTTATTCCCTTCTTTCTGTATGATGATCAATTATCCAAGTAAGCCATTCCACATTGTTGATTTTCTTGGACTCGGATGACACGCAGGTATCTATAATCTGTAACGTGGTAAGGTCAATTGCTGCTGTAACCACAAATGCACGACTGACTTCTGTTGTTGATTTCATTTGTTTGTTATTTCCTTCAATGTTTCTCATTCTAAAACTTTTCATCATATTGCACAGATACGAAAGCTTGACACACGTGTCTAAGGAAACCACTTTGGTATAAGGGACTGTTCTTATTCAATTCTTTTTGTTTAATGAACAATTATCCAAGTAAGCCGTTCCACATTGTTGATTTTCTTGGACTCGGATGTCACGCAGGTAGCTATAATCTCCCACGTGGTAAGGTCAATTGCTGCTGTAACCACAAATGCACGACTGACTTCTGTTGTTGATTTCATTCGTTTGTTATTTTCTTCAATGTTTCTTACTCTAACACTTTTTGTCGTATTGCTGAGGGATGAAAGCTTGACACACGTGTCTAAGGAAACCAGTTTGGTAGAAAGGACTGTTCTTATTTCCTTTTTTTTGTTTAATCAACAATTATCCAAGTAAGCCGTTCCACATTGTTGATTTTCTTGGGCTCGGATGTCACGCAGGTAGCTGTAATCTCCCACGTGGTAAGGTCAATTGCTGCTGTAACCACGAATGCACGACTGACTTCTGTTGTTGATTTCATTCGTTTGTTATTCTCTTCAATGTTTCTCATTCTAACACTTTTCATCGTATTGCACAGTGACGAAAGCTTGACACACGTGTCTAGGGAAACCACTTTGGTATGAGGGACTGTTCTTATTCCCTTTTTTTTTGTTTAATCAACAATTATCCAAGTGAGCCATTCCACATTGTTGATTTTCTTGGACTCGGATGTCACGCATGTAGCTACAATCTCTCAAATGGTAAGGTCAATTGCTGCTGCAACCAAAACTGGACGGTTGACTTCTGTTGTTGATTTCATTCGTTTGTTATTTCCTTCAATGTTTCTTACTCTAACACTTTTTGTCGTATTGCTGAGGGATGAAAGCTTGACAAACGTGTCTAAGGAAACCACTTTGGTATAAAGGACTGTTCTTATTTCCTTTTTTTTTGTTTAATCAACAATTATCCGAGTAGGCCATTCCACATTGTTGATTTTCTTGGACTCGGATGTCTCGCAGGTAGCTATAATCTCCCACGTGGTAAGGTCAATTGCTGCTGTAACCACAAATGCACGACTGACTTCTGTTGTTGATTTCATTTGTTTGTTATTTCCTTCAATGTTTCTCATTCTAACACTTCTCATCGTATTGCACAGGGACGAAAGCTTGACACACGTGTCTATGGAAACCACATTGGTATAAGGGACTGTTCTTATTCCCTTCTTTCTGTATGATGATCAATTATCCAAGTAAGCCATTCCACATTATTGATTTTCTTGGACTCGGATGACACGCAGGTAGCTATAATCTTTAACGTGGTAAGGTCAATTGCTGCTGTAACCACAAATGCACGACTGACTTCTGTTGTTGATTTCATTCGTTTGTTATTTTCTTCAATGTTTGTCATTCTAACACTTTTCATCGTATTGCACAGGGACGAAAGCTTGACACACGTGTCTATGGAAACCACATTGGTATAAGGGACTGTTCTTACTTCATTCTTTCTGTATAATGATCAATTATCCAAGTAAGTCATTCCACATTGTTGATTTTCTTGGACTCGGATGTCACGCAGGTAGCTATAATCTCCCACGTGGTAAGGTCAATTGCTGCTGTAACCACAAATGCACGACTGACTTCTGTTGTTGATTTCATTTGTTTGTTATTTCCTTTAATGTTTCTCATTCTAACACTTTTCATCGTATTGCACAGGGACGAAAGCTTGACACACGTGTCTAAGGAAACCACTTTGGTATAAGGGACTGTTCTTATTCCCTTTTTTTTGTTTAATCAACAATTATCCAAGTGAGCCATTCCACATTGTTGATTTTCTTGGACTCGGATGTCACGCATGTAGCTACAATCTCTCAAATGGTAAGGTCAATTGCTGCTGTAACCAAAACTGGACGGCTGACTTCTGTTGTTGATTTCATTTGTTTGTTATTTCCTCCAATATTTCTTATTAAGCCATTCCACATTTTTGATTTCCTCCCACGTGGTAAGGTCAATTGCTGCTGTAACCAAAACTGGACGGTTGACTTCTGTTGTTGATTTCATTCGTTTGTTATTTCCTTCAATGTTTCTTACTCTAACACTTTTTGTCGTATTGCTGAGGGATGAAAGCTTGACACACGTGTCTAAGGAAACCACTTTGGTATAAAGGACTGTTCTTATTTCCTTTTTTTTGTTTAATCAACAATTATCCGAGTAGGCCATTCCACATTGTTGATTTTCTTGGACTCGGATGTCTCGCAGGTAGCTATAATCTCCCACGTGGTAAGGTCAATTGCTGCTGTAACCACAAATCCACGACTGACTTCTGTTGTTGATTTCATTTGTTTGTTATTTCCTTCAATGTTTCTCATTCTAACACTTCTCATCGTATTGCACAGGGACGAAAGCTTGACACACGTGTCTATGGAAACCACATTGGTATAAGGGACTGTTCTTATTCCCTTCTTTCTGGCCATTGACCTTAACACGTGGGTGATTATAGCTACCTGCGTGACATCGTAGTCCAAGAAAATCAACAATTTGGAATGGCTCACTTGGATAATTGTTCATATAAATGAAAAAAGGGAATAAAAACAGTCCCTTATACCAAAGTGGTTTCCTTAGACACGTGTGTCAAGCTTTCGTCCCTGTGCAATACGATGAAAAGTATTAGAATGTGAAACATTGAAGAAAATAACAAACGAATGAAATCAA
Organism: Harmonia axyridis; assembly: GCF_914767665.1. NCBI lineage: Eukaryota > Metazoa > Arthropoda > Insecta > Coleoptera > Coccinellidae > Harmonia > Harmonia axyridis. The sequence continues at coordinate 22,745,762 of NC_059508.1, read as the reverse complement.
CAACAGAAGTCAGTCGTGCATTTGTGGTTACAGCAGCAATTGACCTAACCACGTGGGAGGTTATAGCTCCCTGCGTGACATCCGAGTCCAAGGAAATCAACAATGTGGAATGGCTTACTTGGATAATTGTTCATTAAACAAAAAGAAGGGAATAAGAACAGTCCCTCATACCAAAGTGGTTTCCTTAGACACATGTGTCAAGCATTCGTCCCTGTGCAATACGATGGAAAGTGTTAGAATGAGAAACATAGAAGGAAATAACAAACAAATGAAATCAACAACAGAAGTCAATCGTGCATTCGTGGTTACAGCACGAATGGACCTTACCACGTGAGAGATTATAGCTACCTGCGTGACATCCGAGTCCAAGAAAATCAACAATGTGGAATGGCTTACTTGGATAATTGTTCATTAAACAAAAAGGAGGGAATAAGAACAGTCCCTTATACCAAAGTGGGTTCCATAGACACGTGTGTCAAGCTTTCGTCCCTGTGCAATACGATGAAAAGTGTTAGAATGAGAAACATTGAAGAAAATAACAAACGAATGAAATCAACAACAGAAGTCAGTCGAGCATTTGTGGTTACAGCAGCAATTGACCTTACCACGTGGGAGATTATAGCTACCTGCGTGACATCCGAGTCCAAGAAAATCAACAATGTGGAATGGCTTACTTGGATAATTGTTCATCAAAAAGAAAAAAGGGAATGAGAACAAACCCTTGTGGTTTCCGTAGACACGTGTGTCAAGCTTTCGTCCCTGTGCAATACGATGAAAAGTGTTAAAATGAGAAACATAGAAGGAAATAACAAACAAATGAAATTAACGACAGAAGTCAGTCGTGCATTTGTGGTTACAGCAGCAATTGACCTTACCACGTGGGAGATTATAGCTAGCTGCGTGACATCCTAGTCCAAGAAAATCAAAAATGTGGAATGGCTTACTTGGATAATTGTTCATCAAAAAGAAAAAAGGGAATAAGAACAGTACCTCATACCAATGTGGCTTCCTTAGACACAAAAGTCAAGCTTTCGTCCCTGTGTAATACGATGAAAAGAGTTAGAATGAGAAACATTGAAGGAAATAACAAACAAATGAAATCAACAACAGAAGTCAGTCGTGCATTTGTGGTTACAGCAGCAATTGACCTCACCACGTGTGAGATTATAGCTACCTGAGTGACATTCGAGTCCAAGAAAATCAACAATGTGGAATGGCTTACTTGGATAATTGATCATTATACAGAAAGAATGGAATAAGAACAGTCCCTTATACCGATGTGGTTTCCATAGACACGTGTGTCAAGCTTTCGTCCCTGTGCAATACGATGAAAAGTGTTAGAATGAGAAACATTGAAGAAAATAACAAACGAAAGAAATCAACAACAGAAGTCAGTCGTGCATTTGTGGTTACAGCAGCAATTGACCTCACCACGTGGGAGATTATAGCTACCTGCGTGACATCCGAGTCCAAGAAAATCAACAATGTGGAACGGCTTACTTGGATAATTGTTCTTCAAACAAAAAGAAGGGAATAAGAACAGTCCCTTATACCAAAGTGGTTTCCTTAGACACGTGTGTCAAGCTTTCGTCCCTGTGCAATACGATGAAAAGTGTTAGAATGAGAAACATTGAAGGAAATAACAAACAAATGAAATCAACAACAGAAGTCAGTTGTGCATTTATGGATACAGCAGCAATTGACCTTACCACGTTAAAGATTATAGCTACCTGCGTGTCATCCGAGTCCAAGAAAATCAACAATGTGGAATGGCTTACTTGGATAATTGATCATCATACAGAAAGAAAGGGAATAAGAACAGTGTCTTATACCAATGTGGTTTCCATAGACACGTGTGTCAATCTTTCGTCCCTGTGCAATACGATGAGAAGTGTTAGAATGAGAAACATTGAAGGAAATAACAAACAAATGAAATCAACAACATAAGTCAGTCGTGCATTTGTGGTTACAGCAGCAATTTACCTTACCACGTGGGAGATTATAGCTACCTACGTGACATCCGAGTCCAAGAAAATCGACAATGTGGAATGGTTTACTTGGATAATTGTTGATTGAACAAAAAGAAGGAAATACGAACAGTCCCTCATACCAAAGTGGTTTCCTTAGACACGTGTGTCAAGCTTTCGTCCCTGTACAATACGATGAAAAGTGTTAGAATGAGAAACATTGAAGGAAATAACAAACAAATGAAATCAACAACAGAAGTCAGTCGTGCATTTGTGGTTTCAGCAGCAATTGACCTTACCACGTGGGAGATTATAGCTACCTGCGTGACATCCGAGTCCAAGAAAATCAACAATGTGGAATGGCTTACTTGGATAATTGATCATTAAACAAAAAGAATTGAATAAGAACAGTCCCTTATACCAAAGTGGTTTCCTTAGACACGTGTGTCAAGCTTTCGTCCCTGTGCAATACGATGAAAAGTGTTAGAATGAGAAACATTGAAGGAAATAACAAACAAATGAAATCAACAACAGAAGTCAGTCGTGCATTTGTGGTTACAGCAGCAATTGACCTTACCACGTGGGAGATTATAGCTACCCGCGTGTCATCCGAGTCCAAGAAAATCAACAATGTGGAATGGCTTACTTGGATAATTTTTCATTAGACAAAAAGAAGGGAATAAGAACAGTCCCTTATACCAAAGTGGTTTCCTTAGACACGTGTGTCATGCTTTCGTCCCTGTGCAATACGATGAAAAGTGTTAGAATGAGAAACATAGAAGGAAATAAAAAACAAATGAAATCAACAACAGAAGTCAGTCGTGCATTTGTGGTTACAGCAGCAATTGACCTTACCACGTGGGAGATTATAGCTACCTATGTGACATCCGAGTCCAAGAAAATCGACAATGTGGAATGGTTTACTTGGATAATTGTTGATTGAACAAAAAGAAGGAAATAAGAACAGTCCCTCATACCAAAGTGGTTTCCTTAGACACGTGTGTCAAGCTTTCGTCCCTGTACAATACGATGAAAAGTGTTAGAATGAGAAACATTGAAGGAAATAACAAACAAATGAAATCAACAACAGAAGTCAGTCGTGCATTTGTGGTTTCAGCAGCAATTGACCTTACCACGTGGGAGATTATAGCTACCTGCGTGACATCCGAGTCCAAGAAAATCAACAATGTGGAATGGCTTACTTGGATAATTGATCATTATACAGAAAGAATGAAGAAAGAACAGTCCCTTATACCAATGTGGTTTCCATAGACACGTGTGTCAAGCTTTCGTCCCTGTGCAATACGATGAAAAGTGTTAGAATGAGAAACATTGAAGAAAATAACAAACGAATGAAATCAACAACAGAAGTCAGTCGTGCATTTGTGGTTACAGCAGCAATTGACCTTACCACGTGGGAGATTATAGCTACCTGCGTGACATCCGAGTCCAAGAAAATCAACAATGTGGAACGGCTTACTTGGATAATTGTTCATTAAACAAAAAGAATTGAATAAGAACAGTCCCTTATACCAAAGTGGTTTCCTTAGACACGTGTGTCAAGCTTTCGTCCCTGTGCAATACGATGAAAAGTGTTAGAATGAGAAACATTGAAGGAAATAACAAACAAATGAAATCAACAACAGAAGACAGTCGTGCATTTGTGGTTACAGCTGCAATTGACCTTACCACGTGGGAGATTATAGCTACCCGCGTGTCATCCGAGTCCAAGAAAATCAACAATGTGGAATGGCTTACTTGGATAAATCTTCATTAGACAAAAAGAAGGGAATAAGAACAGTCCCTTATACCAAAGTGGTTTCCTTAGACACCTGTGTCAAGCTTTCGTTCCTGTGCAATACGATGAAAAGTGTTAGAATGAGAAACATAGAAGGAAATAACAAACAAATGAAATCAACAACAGAAGTCAGTCGTGCATTTGTGGTTACAGCAGCAATTGACCTTACCACGTGGGAGATTATAGCTACCTGCGTGACATCCGAGTCCAAGAAAATCAACAATGTGGAATGGCTTACTTGGATAATTGTTCATTAAACAAAAGGAAGGGAATAAGAACAGTCCCTTATACCAAAGTGGTTTCCTTAGACACGCGTGTCAAGCTTTCGTCCCTGTGCAATACGATGAAATGTGTTAGAATGAGAAACATAGAAGGAAATAACAAACAAATGAAATCAACAACAGAAGTCAGTCGTGCATTTGTGGTTACAGCAGCAATTGACCTTACCACGTGGGAGATTATAGCTACCTGCGTGACATTCGAGTCCAAGAAAATCAACAATGTGGAATTGCTTACTTGGATAATTGTTGATTGAACAAAAAGAAGGGAATAAGAACAGTCCCTTATACCAAAGTGGTTTCCTTAGACACGTTTGTCAAGCTTTCGTCCCTGTGCAATACGATGAGAAGTGTTAGAATGAGAAACATTGAAGGAAATAACAAACAAATGAAATCAACATTAGATGTCAGTCGTGCATTTGTGGTTACAGCAGCAATTGACCTTACCACGTGGGAGATTATAGCTACCTGCGTGACATCCGAGTCCAAGGTAATCAACAATGTGGAATGGCCTACTTGGATAATTGTTGATTAAACAAAAAAAAGAGAATAAGAACAGTTCCTTATACCAAAGTGGTTTCCTTAGACACGTGTGTCAAGCTTTCGTCCCTGTGCAATACGATGAAAAGTGTTAGAATGAGAAACATAGAAGGAAATAACAAACAAATGAAATCAACAACAGAAGTCAGTCGTGCATTTGTGGTAACAGCAGCAATTGACCTTACCACGTGGGAGATTATAGCTACCTGCGTGACATCCGAGTCCAAGAAAATCAACAATGTGGAATGGCCTACTTGGATAATTGTTGATTAAACAAAGAAAAAAATAAGAACAGTCCCTTATACCAAAGTGGTTTCCTTAGACACGTGTGTCAAGCTTTCGTCCCTGTGCAATACGATGAGAAGTGTTAGAATGAGAAACATTGAAGGAAATAACAAACAAATGAAATCAACAACAGAAGTCAGTCGTGCATTTGTGGTTACAGCAGCAATTGACCTTACCACGTGGGAGATTATAGCTACCTGTGCAATACGATGAAAAGTGTTAGAATGAGAACATAGAAGGAAATAACAAACAAATGAAATCAACAACAGAAGTCAGTCGTGCATTTGTGGTTGCAGCAGCAATTGACCTTACCACGTGGGAGATTATAGCTACCTGCGTGACATCCAAGTCCAAGATAATCAACAATGTGGAATGGCCTACTTGGATAATTGTTGATTAAACAAAAAAAAGGGAATAAGAACAGTCCCTTATACCAAAGTGGTTTCCTTAGACACGTGTGTCAAGCTTTCGTCCCTGTGCAATACGATGAGATGTGTTAGAATGAGAAACATTGAAGGAAATAACAAACAAATGAAATCAACATTAGAAGTCAGTCGTGCATTTGTGGTTACAGCAGCAATTGACCTTACCACGTGGGAGATTATAGCTACCTGCGTGACATCCGAGTCCAAGAAAATCAACAATGTGGAATGGCCTACTTGGATAATTGTTGATTAAACAAAAAAAAAATAAGAACAGTCCCTTATACCAAAGTGGTTTCCTTAGACACGTGTGTCAAGCTTTCGTCCCTGTGCAATACGATGAAAAGTGTTAGAATGAGAAACATAGAAGGAAATAACAAACAAATGAAATCAACAACAGAAGTCAGTCGTGCATTTGTGGTTACAGCAGCAATTGACCTTACCACGTGGGAGCTTATAGCTACCTGCGTGACATCCGAGTCCAAGAAAATCAACAATGTGGAATGGCTTACTTGGATAATTGTTGATTGAACAAAAAGAAGGGAATAAGAACAGTCCCTCATACCAAAGTGGTTTTCTTAGACACGTGTGTCAAGCTTTCGTCCCTGTGCAATACGATGAAAAGTGTTAGAATGAGAAACATTGAAGGAAATAACAAACAAATGAAATCAACAACAGAAGTCAGTCGTGCATTTGTGGTTTCAGCAGCAATTGACCTTACCACGTGGGAGATTATAGCTACCTGCGTGACATCCGAGTCCAAGAAAATCAACAATGTGGAATGGCCCACTTGGATAATTGTTGATCAAACAAAAAAAAGGGAATAAGAACAGTCCCTTATACCAAAGTGGTTTCCTAAGACACGCATGTCAAGCTTTCGTCCCTGTGCAATACGATGAAAAGTGTTAGAATGAGAAACATTGAAGAAAATAACAAACGAATGAAATCAACATTAGAAGTCAGTCGTGCATTTGTGGTTACAGCAGCAATTGACCTTACCACGTGGGAGATTATAGCTACCTGCGTGACATCCGAGTCCAAGAAAATCAACAATGTGGAATGGCCTACTTGGATAATTGTTGATTAAACAAAAAGAAGTGGTTTCCTTAGACACGCGTGTCAAGCTTTCGTCCCTGTGCAAAACGATGAAAAGTGTTAGAATGAGAAACATAGAAGGAAATAACAAACAAATGAAATCAACAACAGAAGTCAGTCGTGCATTTGTGGTTACAGCAGCAATTGACCTTACCACGTGGGAGATTATAGCTACCTGCGTGTCATCCGAGTTCAAGAAAATCAACAATGTGGAATGGCTTACTTGGATAATTGTTGATTAAACAAAAAAAAGGGAATAAGAACAGTCCCTCATACCAAAGTGGTTTTCTCAGACATGTGTGTCAAGCTTTCGTCCCTGTGCAATACGATGAAAAGTGTTAGAATGAGAAACATAGAAGGAAATAACAAACAAATGAAATCAACAACAGAAGTCAGTCGTGCATTTGTGGTTACAGCAGCAATTGACCTTTCCACGTGGGAGATTATAGATAGCTGCGTGACATCCTAGTCCAAGAAAATCAACAATGTGGAATGGCTTACTTGGATAATTGTTCATCAAAAAGAAAAAAGGGAAGAAGAGCAGTCCCTCATACCAAAGTGGTTTTCTTAGACACGTGTGTCAAGCTTTCGTCACTGTGCAATACGATGAAAAGTGTTAGAATGAGAAACATTGAAGAAAATAACAAACGAATGAAATCAACAACAGAAGTCAGTCGTGCATTCGTGGTTACAGCAGCAATTGACCTTACCACGTGGGAGATTACAGCTACCTGCGTGACATCCGAGCCCAAGAAAATCAACAATGTGGAACGGCTTACTTGGATAATTGTTCATTAAACAGAAAGAAGGGAATAAGAACAGTCCCTTATACCAAAGTGGTTTCCTTAGACACGCGTGTCAAGCTTTCGTCCCTGTGCAATACGATGAAAAGTGCTGGAATGAGAATCATTGAAGAAAATAACAAACGAATGAAATCAACAACAGAAGTCAGTCGTGCATTCGTGGTTACAGCAGCAATTGACCTTACCACGTGGGAGATTACAGCTACCTGCGTGACATCCGAGCCCAAGATAATCAACAATGTGGAACGGCTTACTTGGATAATTGTTCATTAAACAAAAAGAAGGAAATAAGAACAGTCCCTTATACCAAAGTGGTTTCCTTAGACACGCGTGTCAAGCTTTCGTCCCTGTGCAATACGATGAAAAGTGTTAGAATGAAAAACATTGAAGGAAATAACAAACAAATGAAATCAACAACAGAAGTCAGTCGTGCATTTGTGGTTACAGCAGCAATTGACCTTACCACGTGGGAGATTATAGCTACCGGCGTGACATCCGAGTCCAAGAAAATCAACAATGTGGAATGGCTTACTTGGATAATTGTTGATTGAACAAAAAGAAGGGAATAAGAACAGTCCCTTATACCAAAGTGGTTTCCTTAGACACGTGTGTCAAGCTTTCGTCCCTGTGCAATACGATGAAAAGTGTTAGAATGAGAAACATTGAAGGAAATAACAAACAAATGAAATCAACATTAGATGTCAGTCGTGCATTTGTGGTTACAGCAGCAATTGACCTTACCACGTGGGAGATTATAGCTACCTGCGTGACATCCGAGTCCAAGATAATCAACAATGTGGAATGGCCTACTTGGATAATTGTTGATTAAACAAAAAAAAGAGAATAAGAACAGTTCCTTATACCAAAGTGGTTTCCTTAGACACGTGTGTCAAGCTTTCGTCCCTGTGCAATACGATGAAAAGTGTTAGAATGAGAAACATAGAAGGAAATAACAAACAAATGAAATCAACAACAGAAGTCAGTCGTGCATTTGTGGTAACAGCAGCAATTGACCTTACCACGTGGGAGATTATAGCTACCTGCGTGACATCCGAGTCCAAGAAAATCAACAATGTGGAATGGCCTACTTGGATAATTGTTGATTAAACAAAGAAAAAAATAAGAACAGTCCCTTATACCAAAGTGGTTTCCTTAGACACGTGTGTCAAGCTTTCGTCCCTGTGCAATACGATGAGAAGTGTTAGAATGAGAAACATTGAAGGAAATAACAAACAAATGAAATCAACAACAGAAGTCAGTCGTGCATTTGTGGTTACAGCAGCAATTGACCTTACCACGTGGGAGATTATAGCTACCGGCGTGACATCCGAGTCCAAGAAAATCAACAATGTGGAATGGCTTACTTGGATAATTGTTGATTGAACAAAAAGAAGGGAATAAGAACAGTCCCTTATACCAAAGTGGTTTCCTTAGACACGTGTGTCAAGCTTTCGTCCCTGTGCAATACGATGAAAAGTGTTAGAATGAGAAACATTGAAGGAAATAACAAACAAATGAAATCAACAACAGAAGTCAGTCGTGCATTTGTGGTTACAGCAGCAATTGACCTTACCACGTGGGAGATTATAGCTACCGGCGTGACATCCGAGTCCAAGAAAATCAACAATGTGGAATGGCTTACTTGGATAATTGTTGATTGAACAAAAAGAAGGGAATAAGAACAGTCCCTTATACCAAAGTGGTTTCCTTAGACACGTGTGTCAAGCTTTCGTCCCTGTGCAATACGATGAAAAGTGTTAGAATGAGAAACATAGAAGGAAATAACAAACAAATGAAATCAACAACAGAAGTCAGTCGTGCATTTGTGGTTGCAGCAGCAATTGACCTTACCACGTGGGAGATTATAGCTACCTGCGTGACATCCGAGTCCAAGATAATCAACAATGTGGAATGGCCTACTTGGATAATTGTTGATTAAACAAAAAAAAGAGAATAAGAACAGTCCCTTATACCAAAGTGGTTTCCTTAGACACGTGTGTCAAGCTTTCGTCCCTGTGCAATACGATGAGAAGTGTTAGAATGAGAAACATTGAAGGAAATAACAAACAAATGAAATCAACATTAGAAGTCAGTCGTGCATTTGTGGTTACAGCAGCAATTGACCTTACCACGTGGGAGATTATAGCTACCTGCGTGACATCCGAGTCCAAGAAAATCAACAATGTGGAATGGCCTACTTGGATAATTGTTGATTAAACAAAAAAAAAATAAGAACAGTCCCTTATACCAAAGTGGTTTCCTTAGACACGTGTGTCAAGCTTTCGTCCCTGTGCAATACGATGAAAAGTGTTAGAATGAGAAACATAGAAGGAAATAACAAACAAATGAAATCAACAACAGAAGTCAGTCGTGCATTTGTGGTTACAGCAGCAATTGACCTTACCACGTGGGAGCTTATAGCTACCTGCGTGACATCCGAGTCCAAAAAAATCAACAATGTGGAATGGCTTACTTGGATAATTGTTGATTGAACAAAAAGAAGGGAATAAGAACAGTCCCTCATACCAAAGTGGTTTTCTTAGACACGTGTGTCAAGCTTTCGTCCCTGTGCAATACGATGAAAAGTGTTAGAATGAGAAACATTGAAGGAAATAACAAACAAATGAAATCAACAACAGAAGTCAGTCGTGCATTTGTGGTTTCAGCAGCAATTGACCTTACCACGTGGGAGATTATAGCTACCTGCGTGACATCCGAGTCCAAGAAAATCAACAATGTGGAATGACTTACTTGGATAATTGATCATTATACAGAAAGAATGAAGTAAGAAAAGTCCCTTATACGAATGTGGTTTCCATAGACACGTGTGTCAAGCTTTCGTCCCTGTGCAATACGATGAAAAGTGTGAGAATGAGAAACATAGAAGGAAAAAACAAACGAATGAAATCAACAACAGAAGTCAGTCGTGCATTTGTGGTTACAGCAGCAATTGACATTACCACGTGGGAGATTCTAGCTACCTGCGTGACATCCGAGTCCAAGAAAATCAACAATGTGGAATGGCTTATTCGGATAATTGTTCATTAAACAAAAAGAAGGGAATAAGAACAGTCCCTTATACCAAAGTGGTTTCCTTAGACACGCGTGTCAAGCTTTCGTCCCTGTGCAATACGATGAAAAAAGTGTTAGAATGAGAAACATTGAAGAAAATAACAAACGAATGAAATCAACAACAGAAGTCAGTCGTGCATTTGTGGTTACAGCAGCAATTGACCTTACCACGTGGGAGATGATAGCTACCTGCGTGACATCCGAGTCCAAGAAAATCAACAATGTGGAATGGCCCACTTGGATAATTGTTGATCAAACAAAAAAAAGGGAATAAGAACAGTCCCTTATACCAAAGTGGTTTCCTAAGACACGCATGTCAAGCTTTCGTCCCTGTGCAATACGATGAAAAGTGTTAGAATGAGAAACATTGAAGAAAATAACAAACGAATGAAATCAACATTAGAAGTCAGTCGTGCATTTGTGGTTACAGCAGCAATTGACCTTACCACGTGGGAGATTATAGCTACCTGCGTGACATCCGAGTCCAAGAAAATCAACAATGTGGAATGGCCTACTTGGATAATTGTTGATTAAACAAAAAGAAGTGGTTTCCTTAGACACGCGTGTCAAGCTTTCGTCCCTGTGCAAAACGATGAAAAGTGTTAGAATGAGAAACATAGAAGGAAATAACAAACAAATGAAATCAACAACAGAAGTCAGTCGTGCATTTGTGGTTACAGCAGCAATTGACCTTACCACGTGGGAGATTATAGCTACCTGCGTGTCATCCGAGTTCAAGAAAATCAACAATGTGAAATGGCTTACTTGGATAATTGTTGATTAAACAAAAAAAAGGGAATAAGAACAGTCCCTCATACCAAAGTGGTTTTCTCAGACATGTGTGTCAAGCTTTCGTCCCTGTGCAATACGATGAAAAGTGTTAGAATGAGAAACATAGAAGGAAATAACAAACAAATGAAATCAACAACAGAAGTCAGTCGTGCATTTGTGGTTACAGCAGCAATTGACCTTTCCACGTGGGAGATTATAGATAGCTGCGTGACATCCTAGTCCAAGAAAATCAACAATGTGGAATGGCTTACTTGGATAATTGTTCATCAAAAAGAAAAAAGGGAAGAACAGCAGTCCCTCATACCAAAGTGGTTTCCTTAGACACGTGTGTCAAGCTTTCGTCACTGTGCAATACGATGAAAAGTGTTAGAATGAGAAACATTGAAGAAAATAACAAACGAATGAAATCAACAACAGAAGTCAGTCGTGCATTCGTGGTTACAGCAGCAATTGACCTTACCACGTGGGAGATTACAGCTACCTGCGTGACATCCGAGCCCAAGAAAATCAACAATGTGGAACGGCTTACTTGGATAATTGTTCATTAAACAGAAAGAAGGGAATAAGAACAGTCCCTTATACCAAAGTGGTTTCCTTAGACACGCGTGTCAAGCTTTCGTCCCTGTGCAATACGATGAAAAGTGTTAGAATGAGAAACATTGAAGGAAATAACAAACAAATGAAATCAACAACAGAAGTCAGTCGTGCATTTGTGGTTACAGCAGCAATTGACCTTACCACGTGGGAGATTATAGCTACCGGCGTGACATCCGAGTCCAAGAAAATCAACAATGTGGAATGGCTTACTTGGATAATTGTTGATTGAACAAAAAGAAGGGAATAAGAACAGTCCCTTATACCAAAGTGGTTTCCTTAGACACGTGTGTCAAGCTTTCGTCCCTGTGCAATACGATGAAAAGTGTTAGAATGAGAAACATTGAAGAAAATAACAAACGAATGAAATCAACAACAGAAGTCAGTCGTGCATTTGTGGTTACAGCAGCAATTGACCTCACCACGTGGGAGATTATAGCTACCTGCGTGACATCCGAGTCCAAGAAAATCAACAATGTGGAATGGCTTGGATAATTGTTCATTAAACAAAAAGAAGGGAATAAGAACAGTCCCTTATACCAAAGTGGTTTCCTTAGACACGCGTGTCAAGCTTTCGTCCCTGTGCAATACGATGAAAAGTGTTAGAATGAGAAACATTGAAGAAAATAACAAACGAATGAAATCAACAACAGAAGTCAGTCGTGCATTTGTGGTTACAGCAGCAATTGACCTTACCACGTAAAAGATTATAGCTACCTGCGTGTCATCCGAGTCCAAGAAAATCAACAATGTGGAACGGCTTACTTGGATAATTGTTCATAAAACAAAAAGAAGGGAATAAGAACAGTCCCTTATACCAAAGTGGTTTCCTTAGACACGTGTGTCAAGCTTTCGTCCCTGTGCAATACGATGAAAAGTGTTAGAATGAGAAACATTGAAGGAAATAACAAACAAATGAAATCAACAACAGAAGTCAGTCGTGCATTTGTGGTTACAGCAGCAATTGACCTTACCACGTTAAAGATTATAGCTACCTGCGTGTCATCCGAGTCCAAGAAAATCAATAATGTGGAATGGCTTACTTGGATAATTGATCATCATACAGAAAGGAGGGAATAAGAACAGTCCCTTATACCAATGTGGTTTCCTTAGACACGTGTGTCAAGCTTTCGTCCCTGTGCAATACGATGAGAAGTGTTAGAATGAGAAACATTGAAGGAAATAACAAACAAATCAAATCAACAACAGAAGTCAGTCGTGCATTTGTGATTACAGCAGCAATTGACCTTACCACGTGGGAGATTATAGATACCTGCGTGACATCCGAGTCCAAGAAAATCAACAATGTGGAATGACTTACTTGGATAATTGATCATTATACAGAAAGAATGAAGTAAGAACAGTCCCTTATACCAAAGTGGTTTCCTTAGACACGTGTGTCAAGCTTTCGTCCCTGTGCAATACGATGAAAAAAGTGTTAGAATGAGAAACATTGAAGAAAATAACAAACGAATGAAATCAACAACAGAAGTCAGTCGTGCATTTGTGGTTACAGCAGCAATTGACTTTACCACGTGGGAGATGATAGCTACCTGCGTGACATCCGAGTCCAAGAAAATCAACAATGTGGAATGGCCCACTTGGATAATTGTTGATCAAACAAAAAAAAGGGAATAAGAACAGTCCCTTATACCAAAGTGGTTTCCTAAGACACGCATGTCAAGCTTTCGTCCCTGTGCAATACGATGAAAAGTGTTAGAATGAGAAACATTGAAGAAAATAACAAACGAATGAAATCAACATTAGAAGTCAGTCGTGCATTTGTGGTTACAGCAGCAATTGACCTTACCACGTGGGAGATTATAGCTACCTGCGTGACATCCGAGTCCAAGAAAATCAACAATGTGGAATGGCCTACTTGGATAATTGTTGATTAAACAAAAAGAAGTGGTTTCCTTAGACACGCGTGTCAAGCTTTCGTCCCTGTGCAATACGATGAAAAGTGTTAGAATGAGAAACATAGAAGGAAATAACAAACAAATGAAATCAACAACAGAAGTCAGTCGTGCATTTGTGGTTACAGCAGCAATTGACCTTACCACGTGGGAGATTATAGCTACCTGCGTGTCATCCGAGTTCAAGAAAATCAACAATGTGGAATGGCTTACTTGGATAATTGTTGATTAAACAAAAAAAAGGGAATAAGAACAGTCCCTCATACCAAAGTGGTTTTCTCAGACATGTGTGTCAAGCTTTCGTCCCTGTGCAATACGATGAAAAGTGTTAGAATGAGAAACATAGAAGGAAATAACAAACAAATGAAATCAACAACAGAAGTCAGTCGTGCATTTGTGGTTACAGCAGCAATTGACCTTTCCACGTGGGAGATTATAGATAGCTGCGTGACATCCTAGTCCAAGAAAATCAACAATGTGGAATGGCTTACTTGGATAATTGTTCATCAAAAAGAAAAAAGGGAAGAAGAGCAGTCCCTCATACCAAAGTGGTTTCCTTAGACACGTGTGTCAAGCTTTCGTCACTGTGCAATACGATGAAAAGTGTTAGAATGAGAAACATTGAAGAAAATAACAAACGAATGAAATCAACAACAGAAGTCAGTCGTGCATTCGTGGTTACAGCAGCAATTGACCTTACCACGTGGGAGATTACAGCTACCTGCGTGACATCCGAGCCCAAGAAAATCAACAATGTGGAATGGCTTACTTGGATAATTGTTCTTATTCCCTTCTTTCTGTATAATGATCAATTATCCAAGTAAGTCATTCCACATTGTTGATTTTCTTGGACTCGGATGTCACGCAGGTAGCTATAATCTTCCACGTGGTAAGGTCAATTGCTGCTGAAATCACAAATGCACGACTGACTTGTGTTGTTGATTTCATTTGTTTGTTATTTCCTTCAATGTTTCTCATTCTTACACTTTTCATCGTATTGCACAGGGACGAAAGCTTGACACACGTGTCTAAGAAAACAACTTTGGTATGAGGGAATGTTCTTATTCCCTTCTTTTTGTTCAATCAACAATTATCCAAGTGAGCCATTCCACATTGTTGATTTTCTTGGACTCGGATGTCACGCAGGTAGCTATAAGCTCCCACGTGGTAAGGTCAATTGCTGCTGTAACCACAAATGCACGACTGACTTCTGTTGTTGATTTCATTTGTTTGTTATTTCCTTCTATGTTTCTCATTCTAACACTTTTCATCGTATTGCACAGGGACGAAAGCTTGACACACGTGTCTAAGGAAACCACTTTGGTATAAGGGAATGTTCTTATTTTTTTTTTGTTTAATTAACAATTATCCAAGTAGGCCATTCCACATTGTTGATTTTCTTGGACTCGGATGTCACGCAGGTAGCTATAATCTCCCACGTGGTAAGGTCAATTGCTGCTGTAACCACAAATGCACGACTGACTTCTAATGTTGATTTCATTTGTTTGTTATTTCCTTCAATGTTTCTCATTCTAACACTTCTCATCGTATTGCACAGGGACGAAAGCTTGACACACGTGTCTAAGGAAACCACTTTGGTATGAGGGACTGTTCGTATTCCCTTCTTTTTGTTCAATCAACAATTATCCAAGTAAGCCATTCCACATTGTTGACTTTCTTGGACTCGAATGTCACGCAGGTAGCTTTAATCTCCCACGTGGTAAGGTCAATTGCTGCATTAACCACAAATGCACGACTGACTTCTGTTGTTGATTTCATTTGTTCGTTATTTCCTTCTCTGTTTCTCATTCTAACACTTTTCATCGTATTGCACAGGGACGAAAGCTTGACACACGTGTCTAAGGAAACCACAAGGGTTTGTTCTCATTCCCTTTTTTCTTTTTGATGAACAATTATCCAAGTAAGCCATTCCACATTGTTGATTTTCATGGACTCGGATGTCACGCAGGTAGCTATAATCTCCCACGTGGTAAGGTCAATTGCTGCTGTAACCACAAATGCACGACTGACTTCTGTTGTTAATTTCATTTGTTTGTTATTTCCTTCTATGTTTCTCATTCTAACACTTTTCATCGTATTGCACAGGGACGAAAGCTTGACACGCGTGTCTAAGGAAACAACTTTGAGATAAGGACTGTTCTTATTCCCTTCTTTTTGTTTAATGAACAATTATCCAAGTGAGCCATTCCACATTGTTGATTTTCTTGGACTAGGATGTCACGCAGCTAGCTATAATCTCCCACGTGGTAAGGTCAATTGCTGCTGTAACCACAAATGCACGACTGACTTCTGTTGTTAATTTCATTCGTTTGTTATTTTCTTCAATGTTTCTCATTCTAACACTTGACACACGTGTCTAAGGAAACCACAAGGGTTTGTTCTCATTCCCTTTTTTCTTTTTGATGAACAATTATCCAAGTAAGCCATTCCACATTGTTGATTTTCATGGACTCGGATGTCACGCAGGTAGCTATAATCTCCCACGTGGTAAGGTCAATTGCTGCTGTAACCACAAATGCACGACTGACTTCTGTTGTTAATTTCATTCGTTTGTTATTTTCTTCAATGTTTCTCATTCTAACACTTTTCATCGTATTGCACATGGACGAAAGCTTGACACACGTGTCTAAGGAAACCACAAGGGTTTGTTCTCATTCCCTTGTTTCTTTTTGATGAACAATTATCTAAGTGAGCCATTCCACATTGTTGATTTTTTTGGACTCGGATGTCACGCAAGTAGCTTTAATCTCCCACGTGGTAAGGTCCATTGCTGCTGTAACCACGAATGCACGATTGACTTCTGTTGTTGATTTCATTTGTTTGTTATTTTCTTCAATGTTTCTCATTCTAACAATTCTCATCGTATTGCACAGGGACGAAAGCTTGACACACGTGTCTAAGGAAACAACTTTGAGATAAGGACTGTTCTTATTCCCTTTCTTTTTGTTTAATGAACAATTATCCAAGTGAGCCATTCCACATTGTTGATTTTCTTGGAATCGGATGTCACGCAGGTAGCTATAATCTCCCACGTGGTAAGGTCAATTGCTGCTGTATCCACAAATGCACGACTGACTTCTGTTGTTGATTTCATTCGTTTGTTTTTTCCTTCTATGTTTCTCATTCTAACACTTTTTATCGTATTGCACAGGGACGAAAGCTTGACACACGTGTCTATGGAAACCACATTCGTATAAGGGACTGTTCTTACTTCATTCTTTCTGTATAATGATCAATTATCCAAGTAAGTCATTCCACATTGTTGATTTTCTTGGACTCGGATGTCACGCAGGTAGCTATAATCTCCCACGTGGTAAGGTCAATTGCTGCTGAAATCACAAATGCACGACTGACTTCTGTTGTTGATTTCATTTGTTTGTTATTTCCTTCAATGTTTCTCATTCTAACACTTTTCATCGTATTGCACAGGGACGAGAGCTTGACACACGTGTCTAAGAAAACCACTTTGGTATGAGGGACTGTTCTTATTCCCTTCTTTTTGTTCAATCAACAATTATCCAAGTGAGCCATTCCACATTGTTGATTTTCTTGGACTCGGATGTCACGCAGGTAGCTATAAGCTCCCACGTGGTAAGGTCAATTGCTGCTGTAACCACAAATGAACGACTGACTTCTGTTGTTGATTTCATTTGTTTGTTATTTCCTTCTATGTTTCTCATTCTAACACTTTTCATCGTATTGCACAGGGACGAAAGCTTGACACACGTGTCTAAGGAAACCACTTTGGTATAAGGGACTGTTCTTATTTTTTTTTTGTTTAATCAACAATTATCCAAGTAGGCCATTCCACATTGTTGATTTTCTTGGACTCGGATGTCACGCAGGTAGCTATAATCTCCCACGTGGTAAGGTCAATTGCTGCTGTAACCACAAATGCACGACTGACTTCTAATGTTGATTTCATTTGTTTGTTATTTCCTTCAATGTTTCTCATTCTAACACTTCTCATCGTATTGCACAGGGACGAAAGCTTGACACACGTGTCTTAGGAAACCACTTTGGTATGAGGGACTGTTCGTATTCCCTTCTTTTTGTTCAATCAACAATTATCCAAGTAAGCCATTCCACATTGTTGACTTTCTTGGACTCGAATGTCACGCAGGTAGCTTTAATCTCCCACGTGGTAAGGTCAATTGCTGCATTAACCACAAATGCACGACTGACTTCTGTTGTTGATTTCATTTGTTCGTTATTTCCTTCTCTGTTTCTCATTCTAACACTTTTCATCGTATTGCACAGGGACGAAAGCTTGACACACGTGTCTAAGGAAACCACTTTGGTATAAGGGACTGTTCTTATTCTCTTTTTTTTTGTTTAATCAACAATTATCCAAGTAGGCCATTCCACATTGTTGATTATCTTGGACTCGGATGTGACGCAGGTAGCTATAATCTCCCACGTGGTAAGGTCAATTGCTGCTGTAACCACAAATGCACGACTGACTTCTAATGTTGATTTCATTTGTTTGTTATTTCCTTCAATGTTTCTCATTCTAACACTTCTCATCGTATTGCACAGGGACGAAAGCTTTACACACGTGTCTAAAGAAACCACTTTGGTATAAGGGACTGTTCTTATTCCCTTCTTTTTGTTCAATCAACAATTATCCAAGTAAGCCATTCCACATTGTTGATTTTCATGGACTCGGATGTCACGCAGGTAGCTATAATCTCCCACGTGGTAAGGTCAATTGCTGCTGTAACCACAAATGCACGACTGACTTCTGTTGTTAATTTCATTTTTTGTTATTTCCTTCTATGTTTCTCATTCTAACACTTTTCATCGTATTGCACAGGGACGAAAGCTTGACACGCGTGTCTAAGGAAACAACTTTGAGATAAGGACTGTTCTTATTCCCTTCTTTTTGTTTAATGAACAATTATCCAAGTGAGCCATTCCACATTGTTGATTTTCTTGGACTAGGATGTCACGCAGCTAGCTATAATCTCCCACGTGGTAAGGTCAATTGCTGCTGTAACCACAAATGCACGACTGACGTCTGTTGTTAATTTCATTCGTTTGTTATTTTCTTCAATGTTTCTCATTCTAACACTTTTCATCGTATTGCACATGGACGAAAGCTTGACACACGTGTCTAAGGAAACCACAAGGGTTTGTTCTCATTCCCTTGTTTCTTTTTGATGAACAATTATCTAAGTGAGCCATTCCACATTGTTGATTTTTTTGGACTCGGATGTCACGCAAGTAGCTATAATCTCCCACGTGGTAAGGTCCATTGCTGCTGTAACCACGAATGCACGATTGACTTCTGTTGTTGATTTCATTTGTTTGTTATTTTCTTCAATGTTTCTCATTCTAACAATTCTCATCGTATTGCACAGGGACGAAAGCTTGACACACGTGTCGAAGGAAACAACTTTGAGATAAGGACTGTTCTTATTCCCTTTCTTTTTGTTTAATGAACAATTATCCAAGTGAGCCATTCCACATTGTTGATTTTCTTGGAATCGGATGTCACGCAGGTAGCTATAATCTCCCACGTGGTAAGGTCAATTGCTGCTGTATCCACAAATGCACGACTGACTTCTGTTGTTGATTTCATTCGTTTGTTTTTTCCTTCTATGTTTCTCATTCTAACACTTTTTATCGTATTGCACAGGGACGAAAGCTTGACACACGTGTCTATGGAAACCACATTCGTATAAGGGACTGTTCTTACTTCATTCTTTCTGTATAATGATCAATTATCCAAGTAAGTCATTCCACATTGTTGATTTTCTTGGACTCGGATGTCACGCAGGTAGCTATAATCTCCCACGTGGTAAGGTCAATTGCTGCTGAAATCACAAATGCACGACTGACTTCTGTTGTTGATTTCATTTGTTTGTTATTTCCTTCAATGTTTCTCATTCTAACACTTTTCATCGTATTGCACAGGGACGAGAGCTTGACACACGTGTCTAAGAAAACCACTTTGGTATGAGGGACTGTTCTTATTCCCTTCTTTTTGTTCAATCAACAATTATCCAAGTGAGCCATTCCACATTGTTGATTTTCTTGGACTCGGATGTCACGCAGGTAGCTATAAGCTCCCACGTGGTAAGGTCAATTGCTGCTGTAACCACAAATGCACGACTGACTTCTGTTGTTGATTTCATTTGTTTGTTATTTCCTTCTATGTTTCTCATTCTAACACTTTTCATCGTATTGCACAGGGACGAAAGCTTGACACACGTGTCTAAGGAAACCACTTTGGTATAAGGGACTGTTCTTATTTTTTTTTTGTTTAATCAACAATTATCCAAGTAGGCCATTCCACATTGTTGATTTTCTTGGACTCGGATGTCACGCAGGTAGCTATAATCTCCCACGTGGTAAGGTCAATTGCTGCTGTAACCACAAATGCACGACTGACTTCTAATGTTGATTTCATTTGTTTGTTATTTCCTTCAATGTTTCTCATTCTAACACTTCTCATCGTATTGCACAGGGACGAAAGCTTGACACACGTGTCTAAGGAAACCACTTTGGTATGAGAGACTGTTCTTATTCCCTTCTTTTTGTTCAATCAACAATTATCCAAGTAAGCCATTCCACATTGTTGATTTTCTTGGACTCGAATGTCACGCAGGTAGCTATAATCTCCCACGTGGTAAGGTCAATTGCTGCTGTAACCACAAATGCACGACTGACTTCTGTTGTTGATTTCATTTGTTCGTTATTTCCTTCTCTGTTTCTCATTCTAACACTTTTCATCGTATTGCACAGGGACGAAAGCTTGACACACGTGTCTAAGGAAACCACTTTGGTATAAGGGACTGTTCTTATTCTCTTTCTTTTGTTTAATCAACAATTATCCAAGTAGGCCATTCCACATTGTTGATTATCTTGGACTCGGATGTCACGCAGGTAGCTATAATCTCCCACGTGGTAAGGTCAATGGCTGCTGTAACCACAAATGCACGACTGACTTCTACTGTTGATTTCATTTGTTTGTTATTTCCTTCAATGTTTCTCATTCTAACACTTCTCATCGTATTGCACAGGGACGAAAGCTTGACACACGTGTCTAAGGAAACCACTTTGGTATAAGGGACTGTTCTTATTCTCTTTTTTTTGTTTAATCAACAATTATCCAAGTAGGCCATTCCACATTTTTGATTATCTTGGACTCGGATGTCACGCAGGTAGCTATAATCTCCCACGTGGTAAGGTCAATTGCTGCTGTAACCACAAATGCACGACTGACTTCTGTTGTTGATTTCATTTGTTTGTTATTTCCTTCAATGTTTCTCATTCTAACACTTCTCATCGTATTGCACAGGGACGAAAGCTTTACACACGTGTCTAAGGAAACCACTTCGATATAAGGGACTGTTCTTATTCCCTTCTTTTTGTTCAATCAACAATTATCCAAGTAAGCCATTCCACATTGTTGATTTTCTTGGACTCGAATGTCACGCAGGTAGCTATAATCTCCCACGTGGTAAGGTCAATTGCTGCTGTAACCACAAATGCACGACTGACTTCTGTTGTTGATTTCATTTGTTTGTTATTTCCTTCTATGTTTCTCATTCTAACACTTTTCATCGTATTGCACAGGGACGAAAGTTTGACACGCGTGTCTAAGGAAACCACTTTGGTATAAGGGACTGTTCTTAATCCCTTCGTTCTGTTTAATGAACAATTATCCAAGTAAGCCATTCCACATTGTTGATTTTCTTGGACTCGGATGTCACGCAGGTAGCTATAATCTCCCACGTGGTAAGGTCAATTGCTGCTGTAACCACAAATGCACGACTGACTTCTGTTGTTGATTTCATTTGTTTGTTATTTCCTTCTATGTTTCTCATTCTAACACTTTTTATCGTATTGCACAGGAACGAAAGCTTAACACACGTGTCTAAGGAAACAACTTTGGTATAAGGACTGTTCCTATTCCCTTCTTTTTGTTTAATGAACAATTATTCAAGTAAGCCATTCCACATTGTTGATTTTCTTGGACTAGGATGTCACGCAGCTAGCTATAATCTCCCACGTGGTAAGGTCAATTGCTGCTGTAACCACAAATGCATGACTGACTTCTGTTGTTGATTTCATTTGTTTGTTTTTTTCTTCTATGTTTCTCATTCTAACACTTTTCATCGTATTGCACAGGGACGAAAGCTTGACACACGTGTCTAAGGAAACCACAAGGGTTTGTTCTCATTCCTTTTTTTCTTTTTGATGAACAATTATCCAAGTAAGCCATTCCACATTGTTGATTTTCATGGACTCGGATGTCACGCAGGTAGCTATAATTTTCCACGTGGTAAGGTCAATTGCTGCTGTAACCACAAATGCTCGACTGACTTCTACTGTTGATTTCATTCGTTTGTTATTTTCTTCAATGTTTCTCATTCTAACACTTTTCATCGTATTGCACAGGAACGAATGCTTGACACACGTGTCTAAGGAAACAACTTTGGTATAAGGACTTTTCCTATTCCCTTCTTTTTGTTTAATGAACAATTATTCAAGTAAGCCATTCCACATTGTTGATTTTCTTGGACTAGGATGTCACGCAGCTAGCTATAATCTCCCACGTGGTAAGGTCAATTGCTGCTGTAACCACAAATGCACGACTGACTTCTATTGTTAATTTCATTCGTTTGTTATTTTCTTCAATGTTTCTCATTCTAACACTTTTCATCGTATTGCACAGGGACGAAAGCTTGACACACGTGTCTAAGGAAACCACAAGGGTTTGTTCTCATTCCCTTTTTTCTTTTTGATGAACAATTATCTAAGTGAGCCATTCCACATTGTTGATTTTCTTGGAATCGGATGTCACGCAGGTAGCTATAATCTCCCACGTGGTAAATTCAATTGCTGCTGTATCCACAAATGCACGACTGACTTCTGTTGTTGATTTCATTTGTTTGTTTTTTCCTTCTATGTTTCTCATTCTAACACTTTTTATCGTATTGCACAAGGACGAAAGCTTGACTTACGTGTCTAAGGAAGCCACATTGGTATGAGGGACTGTTCTTATTCCCATTCCACATTGTTGATTTTCTTGGACTAGGATGTCACGCAGCTAGCTATAATCTACCACGTGGTAAGGTCAATTGCTGCTGTAACCACAAATGCATGACTGACTTCTGTTGTTGATTTCATTTGTTTGTTTTTTTCTTCTATGTTTCTCATTCTAACACTTTTCATCGTATTGCACAGGGACGAAAGCTTGACACACGTGTCTAAGGAAACCACAAGGGTTTGTTCTCATTCCTTTTTTTCTTTTTGATGAACAATTATCCAAGTAAGCCATTCCACATTGTTGATTTTTTTGGACTCGGATGTCACGCAGGTAGCTATAATCTCCCACGTGGTAAGGTCCATTGCTGCTGTAACCACGAATGCACGATTGACTTCTGTTGTTGATTTCATTTGTTTGTTATTTCCTTCTATGTTTCTCATTCTAACAATTTTCATCGTATTGCACAGGGACGAAAGCTTGACACACGTGTCTAAGGAATCCACTTTGGTATGAGGGACTGTTCTTATTCCCTTCTTTTTGTTTAATGAACAATTATCCAAGTAAGCTATTCCACATTGTTGATTTTCTTGGACTCGAATGTCACGCAGGTAGCTATAATCTCCCACGTGGTAAGGTCAATTGCTGCTGTAACCACAAATGCACGACTGACTTCTAATGTTGATTTCATTCGTTTGTTATTTTCTTCAATGTTTCTCATTCTAACACTTTTCATCGTATTGCACAGGGACGAAAGCTTGACACGCGTGTCTAAGGAAACCACTTTGGTATAAGGGACTCTTCTTATTCCCTTTTTTTTGTTTGATCAACAATTATCCAAGTGGGCCATTCCACATTGTTGATTTTCTTGGACTCGGATGTCACGCAGGTAGCTATAATCTCCCACGTGGTAAGGTCAATTGCTGCTGTAACCACAAATGCACGACTGACTTCTGTTGTTGATTTCATTCGTTTGTTATTTTCTTCAATGTTTCTCATTCTAACACTTTTCATCGTATTGCACAGAGACGCAAGCTTGACACGCGTGTCCAAGGAAACCACTTTGGTATAAGGGACTGTTCTTATTCCCTTCTTTTTGTTTAATGAACAATTATCCAAGTAAGCCATTCCACATTGTTGATTTTCTTGGACTCGGATGTCACGCAGGTAGCTAGAATCTCCCACGTGGTAAGGTCAATTGCTGCTGTAACCACAAATGCACGACTGACTTCTGTTGTTGATTTCATTTGTTTGTTTTTTCCTTCTATGTTTCTCATTCTTACACTTTTCATCGTATTGCACAGGGACGAAAGCTTGACACACGTGTCTATGGAAACCACATTCGTATAAGGGACTGTTCTTACTTCATTCTTTCTGTATAATGATCAATTATCCAAGTAAGTCATTCCACATTGTTGATTTTCTTGGACTCGGATGTCACGCAGGTAGCTATAATCTCCTACGTGGTAAGGTCAATTGCTGCTGAAATCACAAATGCACGACTGACTTCTGTTGTTGATTTCATTTGTTTGTTATTTCCTTCAATGTTTCTCATTCTAACACTTTTCATCGTATTGCACAGGGACGAAAGCTTGACACACGTGTCTAAGAAAACCACGTTGGTATGAGGGACTGTTCTTATTCCCTTCTTTTTGTTCAATCAACAATTATCCAAGTAAGCCATTCCACATTGTTGATTTTCTTGGACTCGGATGTCACGCAGGTAGCTATAAGCTCCCACGTGGTAAGGTCAATTGCTGCTGTAACCACAAATGCACGACTGACTTCTGTTGTTGATTTCATTTGTTTGTTATTTCCTTCTCTGTTTCTCATTCTAACACTTTTCATCGTATTGCACAGGGACGAAAGCTTGACACACGTGTCTAAGGAAACCACTTTGGTATAAGGGACTGTTCTTATTCTCTTTTTTTTGTTTAATCAACAATTATCCAAGTAGGCCATTCCACATTGTTGATTATCTTGGACTCGGATGTCACGCAGGTAGCTATAATCTCCCACGTGGTAAGGTCAATTGCTGCTGTAACCACAAATGCACGATTGACTTCTGTTGTTGATTTCATTTGTTTGTTATTTCCTTCTATGTTTCTCATTCTAGCACTTTTCATCGTATTGCACAGGGACGAAAGCTTGACACACGTGTCTAAGGAAACCACTTTGGTATAAGGGACTGTTCTTATTTTTTTTTTGTTCAATCAACAATTATCCAAGTAGGCCATTCCACATTGTTGATTTTCTTGGACTCGGATGTCACGCAGGTAGCTATAATCTCCCACGTGGTAAGGTCAATTGCTGCTGTAACCACAAATGCACGACTGACTTCTAATGTTGATTTCATTTGTTTGTTATTTCCTTCAATGTTCCTCATTCTAACACTTCTCATCGTATTGCACAGGGACGAAAGCTTGACACACGTGTCTAAGGAAACCACTTTGGTATGAGGGACTGTTCTTATTCCCTTCTTTTTGTTCAATCAACAATTATCCAAGTAAGCCATTCCACATTGTTGATTTTCTTGGACTCGAATGTCACGCAGGAAGCTATAATCTCCCACGTGGTAAGGTCAATTGCTGCTGTAACCACAAATGCACGACTGACTTCTGTTGTTGATTTCATTTGTTTGTTATTTCCTTTTCTGTTTCTCATTCTAACACTTTTCATCGTATTGCACAGGGACGAAAGCTTGACACACGTGTCTAAGGAAACCACTTTGGTATAAGGGACTGTTCTTATTCTCTTTTTTTTTGTTTAATCAACAATTATCCAAGTAGGCCATTCCACATTGTTGATTATCTTGGACTCGGATGTCACGCAGGTAGCTATAATCTCCCACGTGGTAAGGTCAATTGCTGCTGTAACCACAAATGCACGACTGACTTCTAATGTTGATTTCATTTGTTTGTTATTTCCTTTAATGTTTCTCATTCTAACACTTCTCATCGTATTGCACAGGGACGAAAGCTTTACACACGTGTCTAAGGAAACCACTTTGGTATAAGGGACTGTTCTTATTCCCTTCTTTTTGTTCAATCAACAATTATCCAAGTAAGCCATTCCACATTGTTGATTTTCTTGGACTCGAATGTCACGCAGGTAGCTATAATCTCCCACGTGGTAAGGTCAATTGCTGCTGTAACCACAAATGCACGACTGACTTCTGTTGTTGATTTCATTTGTTTGTTATTTCCTTCTATGTTTCTCATTCTAACACTTTCATCGTATTGCACAGGGACGAAAGCTTGACACGCGTGTCTAAGGAAACCACTTTGGTATAAGGGACTGTTCTTAATCCCTTCGTTTTGTTTAATGAACAATTATCCAAGTAAGCCATTCCACATTGTTGATTTTCTTGGACTCGGATGTCACGCAGGTAGCTATAATCTCCCACGTGGTAAGGTCAATTGCTGCTGTAACCACAAATGCACGACTGACTTCTGTTGTTGATTTCATTTGTTTGTTATTTCCTTCTATGTTTCTCATTCTAACACTTTTCATCGTATTGCACAGGAACGAATGCTTGACACACGTGTCTAAGGAAACAACTTTGGTATAAGGACTGTTCCTATTCCCTTCTTTTTGTTTAATGAACAATTATTCAAGTAAGCCATTCCACATTGTTGATTTTCTTGGACTAGGATGTCACGCAGCTAGCTATAATCTCCCACGTGGTGAGGTCAATTGCTGCTGTAACCACAAATGCACGACTGACTTCTATTGTTAATTTCATTCGTTTGTTATTTTCTTCAATGTTTCTCATTCTAACACTTTTCATCGTATTGCACAGGGACGAAAGCTTGACACACGTGTCTAAGGAAACCACAAGGGTTTGTTCTCATTCCCTTTTTTCTTTTTGATGAACAATTATCTAAGTGAGCCATTCCACATTGTTGATTTTCTTGGAATCGGATGTCACGCAGGTAGCTATAATCTCCCACGTGGTAAATTCAATTGCTGCTGTATCCACAAATGCACGACTGACTTCTGTTGTTGATTTCATTTGTTTGTTTTTTCCTTCTATGTTTCTCATTCTAACACTTTTTATCGTATTGCACAAGGACGAAAGCTTGACTTACGTGTCTAAGGAAGCCACATTGGTATGAGGGACTGTTCTTATTCCCATTCCACATTGTTGATTTTCTTGGACTAGGATGTCACGCAGCTAGCTATAATCTACCACGTGGTAAGGTCAATTGCTGCTGTAACCACAAATGCATGACTGACTTCTGTTGTTGATTTCATTTGTTTGTTTTTTTCTTCTATGTTTCTCATTCTAACACTTTTCATCGTATTGCACAGGGACGAAAGCTTGACACACGTGTCTAAGGAAACCACAAGGGTTTGTTCTCATTCCTTTTTTTCTTTTTGATGAACAATTATCCAAGTAAGCCATTCCACATTGTTGATTTTTTTGGACTCGGATGTCACGCAGGTAGCTATAATCTCCCACGTGGTAAGGTCCATTGCTGCTGTAACCACGAATGCACGATTGACTTCTGTTGTTGATTTCATTTGTTTGTTATTTCCTTCTATGTTTCTCATTCTAACAATTTTCATCGTATTGCACAGGGACGAAAGCTTGACACACGTGTCTAAGGAATCCACTTTGGTATGAGGGACTGTTCTTATTCCCTTCTTTTTGTTTAATGAACAATTATCCAAGTAAGCTATTCCACATTGTTGATTTTCTTGGACTCGAATGTCACGCAGGTAGCTATAATCTCCCACGTGGTAAGGTCAATTGCTGCTGTAACCACAAATGCACGACTGACTTCTAATGTTGATTTCATTCGTTTGTTATTTTCTTCAATGTTTCTCATTCTAACACTTTTCATCGTATTGCACAGGGACGAAAGCTTGACACGCGTGTCTAAGGAAACCACTTTGGTATAAGGGACTGTTCTTATTCCCTTTTTTTTGTTTGATCAACAATTATCCAAGTGGGCCATTCCACATTGTTGATTTTCTTGGACTCGGATGTCACGCAGGTAGCTATAATCTCCCACGTGGTAAGGTCAATTGCTGCTGTAACCACAAATGCACGACTGACTTCTGTTGTTGATTTCATTCGTTTGTTATTTTCTTCAATGTTTCTCATTCTAACACTTTTCATCGTATTGCACAGAGACGCAAGCTTGACACGCGTGTCCAAGGAAACCACTTTGGTATAAGGGACTGTTCTTATTCCCTTCTTTTTGTTTAATGAACAATTATCCAAGTAAGCCATTCCACATTGTTGATTTTCTTGGACTCGGATGTCACGCAGGTAGCTAGAATCTCCCACGTGGTAAGGTCAATTGCTGCTGTAACCACAAATGCACGACTGACTTCTGTTGTTGATTTCATTTGTTTGTTTTTTCCTTCTATGTTTCTCATTCTTACACTTTTCATCGTATTGCACAGGGACGAAAGCTTGACACACGTGTCTATGGAAACCACATTCGTATAAGGGACTGTTCTTACTTCATTCTTTCTGTATAATGATCAATTATCCAAGTAAGTCATTCCACATTGTTGATTTTCTTGGACTCGGATGTCACGCAGGTAGCTATAATCTCCTACGTGGTAAGGTCAATTGCTGCTGAAATCACAAATGCACGACTGACTTCTGTTGTTGATTTCATTTGTTTGTTATTTCCTTCAATGTTTCTCATTCTAACACTTTTCATCGTATTGCACAGGGACGAAAGCTTGACACACGTGTCTAAGAAAACCACGTTGGTATGAGGGACTGTTCTTATTCCCTTCTTTTTGTTCAATCAACAATTATCCAAGTAAGCCATTCCACATTGTTGATTTTCTTGGACTCGGATGTCACGCAGGTAGCTATAAGCTCCCACGTGGTAAGGTCAATTGCTGCTGTAACCACAAATGCACGACTGACTTCTGTTGTTGATTTCATTTGTTTGTTATTTCCTTCTCTGTTTCTCATTCTAACACTTTTCATCGTATTGCACAGGGACGAAAGCTTGACACACGTGTCTAAGGAAACCACTTTGGTATAAGGGACTGTTCTTATTCTCTTTTTTTTGTTTAATCAACAATTATCCAAGTAGGCCATTCCACATTGTTGATTATCTTGGACTCGGATGTCACGCAGGTAGCTATAATCTCCCACGTGGTAAGGTCAATTGCTGCTGTAACCACAAATGCACGATTGACTTCTGTTGTTGATTTCATTTGTTTGTTATTTCCTTCTATGTTTCTCATTCTAACACTTTTCATCGTATTGCACAGGGACGAAAGCTTGACACACGTGTCTAAGGAAACCACTTTGGTATAAGGGACTGTTATTATTTTTTTTTTGTTCAATCAACAATTATCCAAGTAGGCCATTCCACATTGTTGATTTTCTTGGACTCGGATGTCACGCAGGTAGCTATAATCTCCCACGTGGTAAGGTCAATTGCTGCTGTAACCACAAATGCATGACTGACTTCTAATGTTGATTTCATTTGTTTGTTATTTCCTTCAATGTTCCTCATTCTAACACTTCTCATCGTATTGCACAGGGACGAAAGCTTGACACACGTGTCTAAGGAAACCACTTTGGTATGAGGGACTGTTCTTATTCCCTTCTTTTTGTTCAATCAACAATTATCCAAGTAAGCCATTCCACATTGTTGATTTTCTTGGACTCGAATGTCACGCAGGAAGCTATAATCTCCCACGTGGTAAGGTCAATTGCTGCTGTAACCACAAATGCACGACTGACTTCTGTTGTTGATTTCATTTGTTTGTTATTTCCTTTTCTGTTTCTCATTCTAACACTTTTCATCGTATTGCACAGGGACGAAAGCTTGACACACGTGTCTAAGGAAACCACTTTGGTATAAGGGACTGTTCTTATTCTCTTTTTTTTTGTTTAATCAACAATTATCCAAGTAGGCCATTCCACATTGTTGATTATCTTGGACTCGGATGTCACGCAGGTAGCTATAATCTCCCACGTGGTAAGGTCAATTGCTGCTGTAACCACAAATGCACGACTGACTTCTAATGTTGATTTCATTTGTTTGTTATTTCCTTTAATGTTTCTCATTCTAACACTTCTCATCGTATTGCACAGGGACGAAAGCTTTACACACGTGTCTAAGGAAACCACTTTGGTATAAGGGACTGTTCTTATTCCCTTCTTTTTGTTCAATCAACAATTATCCAAGTAAGCCATTCCACATTGTTGATTTTCTTGGACTCGAATGTCACGCAGGTAGCTATAATCTCCCACGTGGTAAGGTCAATTGCTGCTGTAACCACAAATGCACGACTGACTTCTGTTGTTGATTTCATTTGTTTGTTATTTCCTTCTATGTTTCTCATTCTAACACTTTCATCGTATTGCACAGGGACGAAAGCTTGACACGCGTGTCTAAGGAAACCACTTTGGTATAAGGGACTGTTCTTAATCCCTTCGTTTTGTTTAATGAACAATTATCCAAGTAAGCCATTCCACATTGTTGATTTTCTTGGACTCGGATGTCACGCAGGTAGCTATAATCTCCCACGTGGTAAGGTCAATTGCTGCTGTAACCACAAATGCACGACTGACTTCTGTTGTTGATTTCATTTGTTTGTTATTTCCTTCTATGTTTCTCATTCTAACACTTTTTATCGTATTGCACAGGAACGAAAGCTTGACACACGTGTCTAAGGAAACCACAAGGGTTTGTTCTCATTCCCTTTTTTCTTTTTGATGAACAATTATCCAAGTAAGCCATTCCACATTGTTGATTTTCATGGACTCGGATGTCACGCAGGTAGCTATAATCTTCCACGTGGTAAGGTCAATTGCTGCTGTAACCACAAATGCTCGACTGACTTCTACTGTTGATTTCATTCGTTTGTTATTTTCTTCAATGTTTCTCATTCTAACACTTTTCATCGTATTGCACAGGAACGAATGCTTGACACACGTGTCTAAGGAAACAACTTTGGTATAAGGACTGTTCTTATTCCCTTCTTTTTGTTTAATGAACAATTATCCAAGTAAGCCATTCCACATTGTTGATTTTCTTGGACTAGGATGTCACGCAGCTAGCTATAATCTCCCACGTGGTAAGGTCAATTGCTGCTGTAACCACAAATGCACGACTGACTTCTGTTGTTAATTTCATTCGTTTGTTATTTTCTTCAATGTTTCTCATTCTAACACTTTTCATCGTATTGCACAGGGACGAAAGCTTGACACACGTGTCTAAGGAAACCACTTTGGTATAAGGGACTGTTCTTATTCCCTTCTTTCTGTTTAATGAACAATTATACAAGTGAGCCATTCCACATTGTTGATTTTCTTGGACTCGGATGTCACGCAGCTAGCTATAATCTCCCACGTGGTAAGGTCAATTGCTGCTGTAACCACAAATGCACGACTGACTTCTGTTGTTAATTTCATTCGTTTGTTATTTTCTTCAATGTTTCTCATTCTAACACTTTTCATCGTATTGCACAGGGACGAAAGCTTGACACACGTGTCTAAGGAAACAACTTTGGTATAAGGACTGTTCTCATTCCCTTCTTTTTGTTCAATGAACAATTATCCAAGTAAGCCATTCCACATTGTTGATTTTCTTGGACTCGGATGTAACGCAGGTAGCTATAATCTCCCACGTGGTAAGGTCCATTGCTGCTGTAACCACGAATGCACGATTGACTTCTGTTGTTGATTTCATTTGTTTGTTATTTCCTTCTATGTTTCTCATTCTAACAATTTTCATCGTATTGCACAGGGACGAAAGCTTGACACACGTGTCTAAGGCAACCACTTTGGTATGAGGGACTGTTCTTATTCCCTTCTTTTTGTTTAATGAACAATTATCCAAGTAAGCCATTCCACATTGTTGATTTTCTTGTACTCGGATGTAACGCAGGTAGCTATAATCTCCCACGTGGTAAGGTCAATTGCTGCTGTAACCACAAATGCACGACTGACTTCTGTTGTTGATTTCATTCGTTTGTTATTTTCTTCAATGTTTCTCATTCTAACACTTTTCATCGTATTGCACAGGGACGAAAGCTTGACACACGTGTCTAAGGAAACAACTTTGGTATAAGGACTGTTCTCATTCCCTTCTTTTTGTTCAATGAACAATTATCCAAGTAAGCCATTCCACATTGTTGATTTTCTTGGACTCGGATGTAACGCAGGTAGCTATAATCTCCCACGTGGTAAGGTCAATTGCTGCTGTAACCACAAATGCACGACTGACTTCTGTAGTTGATTTCATTTGTTTGTTTTTTCCTTCTATGTTTCTCATTCTAACACTTTTTATCGTATTGCACAGGGACGAAAGCTTGACACGTGTCTAAGGAAACCACATTGGTATAAGGGACTGTTCTTATTCCCTTTTTTCTTTTTGATGAACAATAATCCAAATAAGCCATTCCACATTGTTGATTTTCTTGGACTCGGATGTCACGCAGGTAGCTATAATCTCCCACGTGGTAAGGTCAATTGCTGCTGTAACCACGAATGCACGACTGACTTCTGTTGTTGATTTCATTTGTAAGTTTTTTCTTTCTATGTTTCTCATTCTAACTCTTTTCATCGTATTACACAGGGACGAAAGCTTGATTTACGTGTCTAAGGAAGCCACATTGGTATGAGGGACTGTTCTTATTCCCTTTTTTCTTTTTGATGAACAATTATCCAAGTAAGCCATTCCACATTGTTGATTTTCTTGGACTCGGATGTCACGCAGGTAGCTATAATCTTCCACGTGGTGAGGTCAATTGCTGCTGTAACCACAAATGCACGACTGACTTCTGTTGTTGATTTCATTCGTTTGTTATTTTCTTCAATGTTTCTCATTCTAATACTTTTCATCGTATTGCACAGGGACGAAAGCTTGACACACGTGTCTATGGAAACCACATCGGTATAAGGGACTGTTCTTATTCCATTCT
Source organism: Harmonia axyridis (assembly GCF_914767665.1). Classification (NCBI taxonomy): domain Eukaryota; kingdom Metazoa; phylum Arthropoda; class Insecta; order Coleoptera; family Coccinellidae; genus Harmonia; species Harmonia axyridis. The sequence continues at coordinate 22,713,263 of NC_059508.1, read as the reverse complement.
TTCTGTATAATGATCAATTATCCAAGTAAGCCATTCCACATTGTTGATTTTCTTGGACTCGGATGTCACGCAGGTAGCTATAATCTCCCACGTGGTGAGGTCAATTGCTGCTGTAACCACAAATGCACGACTGACTTCTGTTGTTGATTTCATTTGTTTGTTATTCCCTTCAATGTTTCTCATTCTAACTCTTTTCATCGTATAACACAGGGACGAAAGCTTGACTTTCGTGTCTAAGGAAGCCACATTGGTATGAGGGACTGTTCTTATTCCCTTTTTTCTTTTTGATGAACAATTATCCAAGTAAGCCATTCCACATTGTTGATTTTCTTGGACTAAGATGTCACGCAGCTAGCTATAATCTCCCACGTGGAAGAGTTACTTTATAAACAGTTGTTGAAGTGGTATTTCTAGTGGAAAGTTTCATGTTTAGATAGTTAATTGTTTGAATATGGAGGTAATTTTTTTAATACTAGCTCAGGGTTATTTTCATTTATTCGAATATTTTCAAATATCAGTTATATTTTATGTAGTTAGTTTTTTTTCATTGGTTTATGAATTTTCAACTTTCTTAACGAAAAATTTATTACAATTCAAGAAATTTCGACTTTTTAGTTTCTTTTCATGTTTTCTGGAAGTCATAGACTACTCCATTCAATGAGAAGTTGCAGTTTTCCTTAGTTGAAGTTTTTCCTCGAAAACTCTTCAAGTATAGAGTTTGCTTGAGACCCCTCTCTTTTTATATCTACGTAAAATTGACTGAATGAATAAAAAAATATAGATTTTTCTAAAAAACTTTACATTAGATATCTATAGGAATCTCTTCAACTTATGAACCGTTCAGCTTATACTCAAGTATTGCCATATTGCTGAAATTATCATCAACCAAGCTATCTGATAATGCAATAATATACTGGGTGTGCCGTTTGAAATAAGAAGGTAGAAATCTGAAATTGGTCAAATTTTCAGCACAAAATTATTATTAGTTTTCCATAAACAATAAGCCATCGCGGTGAATCACGCTGTACATCATTATCATTCAGCCTTCTGCTTCCACTGAGGGATATAAATTTCGCCTTACTGGTTTATGACTGTTTTGCAATTATCTCTGGCCAAGCGTTTTTATAGACTATTTCAAGGGACTTTGGATATACTATATACAGAAATATTATAATTTCCAAAATGATTTCCACTATTATATTGTTATTTTTTTTTTCAGAATCTACATTTCTTGGAGTTAACTCAGTTAGAAGAAGAAGAGGTATTATTAATAATATATTATTTACCAATTCTAGTGAATACAAATTAACCTGTAGTGTTAAACAAAAATTTTCTGCAAGTAAGTATAGAGATCTTAAAAGAATTATTCATGGTCAATATGAATATGTAATATAATAATGAATCAACTAATATCAACTTTTTCAGAAAATGAGTGTAGAAAATCTGTAATCAATTACAATGGATTATCAATTACAAAACCTTTTATCCAGAATGAGATGACAGGAAAACATTCGAAACCTTCAACTCCCCCTAGTTCAGCTGTAAAAACAGTTGGAATTAGTGCAAGAGATAATACAGAGATAATCAAAAATGATACAATTTCCAATAGGACAATTGAAAAAATTGAAAGTAGCATCTCGAATAGAAATGAATCTAAAATTGAGGAGCCCACAGTAAATGTATGGAAAAAATCATTTGCTAGTCCATTTGATAAAGATGTTAAAACAATATCGAATGAGAAAATAGACAATAAAATTAATGATTCACATGTAACATCTTTAAAACATACAAAAGTAGTCAAAAAAATAGATTCAGCCACTCATATGTTAGGAGGTGAGTTCAAAACCATATCTTTTTTTATATATTTATCTTACTTTCAACTAACAATTTGCTTACATCTACTGTAGATAATTATTTTACTTAGTTGAACCCATTTTACTCGATGAAAAGTGGAATGCTTTGGTTTTCACCTACAGATATCAGTGAAAATTCAAGTTTCTATCATGGTTAGTAACATTTTTAAATTTTCAGAATTTCTCAAGAACTATTAAATTGCTGGGACGCAAACCAGTTTTAAACCCAGGCGTTTACGAAACAAAAGTAATTTTTGTTATATATACTCAATATTACAAGCCTTACTTGCTTGCCCACCACTTTGTAATCTACTCAAACGGCTATCAGAGAACTTCACTCACAATAATGCACTGAAATCAATAACAATGAGAGAAAATATGTAAGTATAAATTAATATAATTTGCAACTTTGATTGAATAACAATTTTATATATGTTTTTTCATTATTCAACTAATCCAGGTGTAAATTTATGAATAACTTCGATAATCTGCCCAATGTAAGACGCAAGTCACGTTCAAAAAAGAAGAACAAGAAGCAAACTTTCGTCAATATAGACAATGGCAATTCGTTTGAGGCCTCATCGTTTTATACGATGCTAAACGGAACACGTAGCGATTCTTTCCTTGTTGAAGGCCGACAAGAAGACGCCGAAGAATTCTTGGGCCTTCTGTTGAATGGACTCAATGATGAAATGATGGGAATAATGAAATTGATTAGCCATGACGAAAATATTCAAGCAGCTAAAAAAGAAGTGAAAATAGATGTGGATGATTGGAATGTTATTGGTCCTAGGAACGAAGGGAATGTAACAAGAGAAATACAAATGGACAAGACACCGATTAGTGATATATTCGGAGGACTTCTCTGTTCAAGAATCCATAAAACCGAAGACGAAACTTCAGAAAATATTGAACCATTCCTAACATTGCCATTAAATATTAAGAAAGCAAATAACATAGCTGAAGCATTAGAAGGCCTTACAACCAAGAACAAACTAGAGGGTCTGACATCATCGAAAACGAAAGAAACGGTTGAAGCATGGCAGCAAGTGATGATAGAGAAGTTGTCTGTAGTTTTAGTATTACATTTGAAATGCTTCGAATACAGAATGAATGGCTGCACTAAAATAATGAAGACTATAGAATTTCCCATCAATCTGCAGATTGATTCTAAAATATTATCTGGAAGGACGAATACTTCAGCGGAGAGACAATATAAATTAATATGTGTAGTATACCATGTAGGAAAGGAGGCCAGCTATGGGCATTATATAGCAGATACTTTCCATTCGGGGTATAATACATAGTTGAGGTTTGATGACTCCAAAATAAACAGAGGTACGGAAGAAGATGTTTTTAAACGCCAAGGAGATAGAGTTCCTTATTTATTATTTTATCGAAGAAGTGATACGGTGTGAAGTGTAAAGATTCATTGATAAAGTTGTTAATTTGTACAGATTAGATTTAAGGATGCTGAACATTGTAATATTTTTCTGTAGTTTCATGAGTAATGCCATGAATTGTATTTCGGGAGAATATGATAAATTGACTATACAATGTTATATATATATATATATATATATATATATATATGTATATAAAAAATGAATATTATATTTTAATAAACGAACTTTGTATAAATGTAAAATTTTGTTTGTTTTTTTAAAAGAAATTTCTTTTACTAAAACTTGAATTAAATTTTTGCAAGAACTACGATCTCAGAAAGGAAAAGAAGGTCGTCTCCGTAAAAATTCCAATAAACCATTAACAGTATTAGCTATTTCAGGATTTTGGACTCTTTATTCCTTTTTCTTTGCTCTTGAAATCAGGTGAATTTCGCTCAATGTAATAAGAAAAAACTTGACCAAACTTTATAACTTTCCCCTGTGTTCAGCGGCGCTACGTTCTCCTACTTCTGTAACCTAGATAAATGAGGATATTTTGGAAGATCGTACCTCATGCATTCGAATCATGTAATTTTTTTTGTTTCACAAAAATCACAAATATACCAGTCATGAACTCTGAATTAACCTATATCTATAATGACCCAAAACAAAACACTCATTAATTTCCGTTTTATAACCTATTATTCTTTTTCCTGGGTCAAAACAATTTTTTTGGAGAATTCTCGTCTCTGATTACTATAAAATTTCTTTCTTCTATTGGTCCCCTAATTCACTTTAAAATCAAAACTTAGTTGAATAATTACTCAAAAAAAAGTTCTGTCCAAGGTCAAATTGGATTTCTTTGAATTTTATCATCCTGGATATTAGACATGAGAACTCAGAATATATTGAATTTCTCTCTTACTACAGTTAAAGGTCTGTGCTTATAATTTACATCTGGTGTACGCTAATAGTTTCGATTGTCTGGGATACCAACTATTCAATGGCATAGGCCTCGATTTGGTAACATTTTGGATGTTCCACCATTTACTAATGTACATGCCTAAAACCTCTAGAATTTGCTTCTGAATAAGGATTGGTCAAGTCTATTCAATTCTCTTACATTTTTAGACCTCAGATTTAAAAGAATAGAAAAATTCGTCGTTTCGCAATTCAGAATCAAACAATGAATAATTGACCAATGAAATAGAGTAATGTCTAGAAATGACAATGCATATGAAATATGAAAGCAAGGTTTCAAATGAATGAACTCTGCAATCGATCAAAAAGACGGCATTAAATTTCGATTGTAGAATCTTATATTGTCATTATTAGAACTCTTTATTGCTAAATTCATATGTTAGAATCTTATATTCAATTTTTATATTTTTTTATTTATAAAATCCCAATTCTATTCATGTTTCTTCGGACGAATACCAGTTTCTACTATGAAATGAATAATTACAATTCAATTGTATCTATCAATTTCAACATATGTGATCTCCAATTTCAATATCTTTTTTCAATTATTCCTGAAAAATGATCATTCAAACTTTCATTCTTAATTTCACAAATAATTAATTACTCAACTATCTAATCATCATCAGTGAATAGTAACGAATATTCATAAATATCAACTACTCACTGAATAGAAAACTATTCACTGAATAGCTAGAAGGCTAATTTCTTAGAGTATATTCTATGTTCTAAGGTAAATTTCATAGAAAACTTCAAAAAGGATGAAAGTGTGGCGGCTTCTCATAAAGCTCCACATAGCAACAATAAACACAGCATTCGGTAGCCTAGACGTTAAGAGGTAGACTCACTCACCGAGATGCGACAAGGTGCCGGGTTCGAGTCCCGGCGGCTCCCGATAATAATAAATTTCCCAAGCGTCTGTGACACGGCACACACAATTATACCAAAGTCACACTGATGAGTCCGGTGTGTGTGCCAGGGACGAAACGCATGAGTAGGCATATGTGCTATCCAACAAAAGTATGTTCGCTTTCTTGGGTTGGCAGATCGAATGTCCCTATTATCGGGAACAAAAAATAATTTCGGAAATTTGTACTTTGGTCGGGAGACACAAAAATAATATTAAAGTAAATATAATAATTTAACATAATTGTTATATTCCACTATAGATCGAAATGTCGAAATATCAACAGACAATGGTTTTCTCATTACCTATGTTATAATTATCAACAGAATTTAATATTTATTTTTCAGCTTGCCACATCTATCAGAATCAATTATAACCATATATAAGGGGTACATTTGTATTTATCTATGAATATAACCACGCTTAAAATGAAACCACGGAATCCAGATTACAGAAACCACAAAATACAAATATACCCCTAGCTACACTAGCGCCATCTATTTATCATGTCCGCTGGACACTTTTTCAATGCGAACTGTGGACCATAGATTACAATAAAATTAAGCTGGAAATGAAGAAACGAAATACAGATAATTTTGTGGGATTGGAATTTTTTATTTCGAGCACAGTTTGGAAACTATCTGTTTGAAAATTATTATTATTATTATATATATTATTATTGAAATTTAATATGAGGCGCACGCGCACTTCTATATTCTACCTAATAGACTAAGGGCCAGTTGCACCATTTGCCTAAACATTATTTAAAAATTTAAACGTTGATTACTCTATGATTTCTCAAGAGAAATCAGAAATTAATCAATGTTTAAATTTTAATCAATGTTCAGGCAAATGGTGCAACTGGCCCCTAATATTAGGTATATGGCTCGACCTGTACATAGTTAAGAAGAAGAAAAATATTCTATGTTCGTCAACCATGCCGGGTTTACAAATTGTAAGTAACCTCAGTTTAGCGAACATTCTTTCAAGAGTTACTTTATAAACAGTTGTTGAAGTGATATTTCTAGTGGAAAGTTTCATGTTTGAATAGAAAATTGTTTGAATATGGAGGTAATTTTTTTAATACTAGCTTAGGGTTGTTTTAATTTATTCGAATATTTTCAAATATCAGTTATATTTCATGTAGTTAGTTTTTTTTTATTGGTTTATGGATTTTCAACCATCATAACAAAAAATTTATTACAATTCATGAATTTTCGACTTTTTAGTTTGTTTTCTGGAAGTCATAGACTACTCCATTCAATGAGAAATTGCAGTTTTCCTTAGTTGAAGTTTTTCCTCGAAATATCCTTAAGTATAGAATTTGCTTGAGACCCCTCTCTTTTTATATCTACGTAAAATTGACTGAATGAACAAAAAAATATGCGGCGCACGCGCACTTCTTTATTTTACCCAATAGACAAAGGGCCAGTTGCACCATTTGCCTAAACATTAATTAAAAATTTAAACGTTGATTACTCTATGATTTTTCGAAAGAAATCAGAAATTAATCAATGTTTAAATTTTAATCAATGTTTAGGCAAATGGTGCAACTTGCCCCTAATATTAGGTATATGACAAGATCTGAAGTGGTGATCCAAAATTTAATTTCACTATAGATTGGTGGTGTAGGATCAGGCATCTCATAAGCAAAATATTAGGGGAATCTCTCAAACCCTCTCTACCACAGATCATTTCATCTGAGGGACCTTCGAATACAATTTTATATTATAACAAACTCATATATATCAAAGGCCTCTCAGAGAGACTATCCAAGGTTATTCAAAAAAAGAACGTCAGGGTGTCTTTCAAAAGTTCAAATACCTTAGGAAAGAATTTTTTCAGTGTTGTCAAAAACCCGACACCAACTCTTCTGAACTCCAATGTTGTATATAAAATCAGCTGTCTACATAGGCCAGACGGGCCGATATCTGAAATCCAGAATACAGGAACATATTAGGTCTGTCCGTTTGCCGATCTCCAACCCTAAAACAGCCTTGGCCGAACATTGCCTGAATGAAAGTCACAACTTTAATTTTGAAGACGTCAAAATATTAAATAGGGAGCCATACTTGAGCAATCGGCTAATTTTTGAGATGTTACAAATAAGTATCCATGACTCAGTAAATTCTAGAGCTGACATACAACAACTTAGCCGATTCTATTTTTCCTTATTAAAAACAAATACCCAACTACGGAATAATAATAGAACAAAATAAAGATTTCTAGCCCCTATCGACTTCATTACTTCAGCGCATCACATACATACGTCAAAGTTTTTTACCCTAATTGTTTCGAGTCCGCTGTTCCTTTAATTTCACCTCCGTCTGTCGACATACTATCTATGCATCGGTCGCATTGTTTGTCCCCGGTTTTTAATGTACATATTATGATTTCTTTACACGTCAAATATTGGAGAATTGATTTAAATTTTAATAAGATGATTTTGGGAAGATACATTTGTCTAGCTTGTAAGTACTTTGTTTATACCTATATGTGTTATATTACTTTTTATTTTTACTCTTATTTTAAACTAAAAATGTTTTGAATTTTATAATGCTTCTTTGTATATATAAATTATACCAGACCATCCTGATATTTTCTAGTCAATAACTTTTAGTAATACTCATCTTTCCTTTATTTTGTAAACACCTTCATCAATGTTGCAAATGATGTTTTCCGTAAATTTTGTAGAGCCCTGAGGATGGAAATAAATTTTTCCGAAACGTCGGCGAACTAACAGAGTATCATTTTCCTGTTTCTCTGATCCTACACCACCAATCTATAGTGAAATTAGGTATATGGCTCGACCTGTACATAGTTAAGAAGAAGAAAAATATTCTATGTTCGTCAACCATGCCGGGTTGACAAATTGTGAGTAACCTCAGTTTAGCGAACATTCTTCAAAGAGTTACTTTATAAACAGTTGTTGAAGTGATATTTCTAGTGGAAAGTTTCATGTTTAAATAGTTAATTGCTTGAATATGGAGGTAATTTTTTTAATACTAGCTTAGGGATATTTTCATTTATTCGAATATTTTCAAATATCAGTTATATTTTATATAGTTGGTTTTTTTTTATTGGTTTATGAATTTTCAACTTTCTTAACGAAAAATTTATTACAATTCAAGAAATTTCGACTTTTTAGTTTCTTTTCATGTTTTCTGGAAGTCATAGACTACTCCATTCAATGAGAAATTGCAGTTTTCCTTAGTTGAAGTTTTTCCTCGAAAACTCTTCAAGTATAGAGTTTGCTTGAGACCCCTCTCTTTTTATATTTACGTAAATTTGACTGAATGAATAAAAAAATAAAGATTTTTCCGAAAAACTTTTCATTAGATATCTATAGGAATCTCTTCAACTCATGAACCGTTCAGCTTATACTCAAGTATTGCCATATTGCTGAAATTATCATCAACCAAGCTATCTGATAATGCAATAATATACTGGGTGTGCCGTTTGAAATAAGAAGGTAGTAATCTGAAATTGATTAAATTTTCAGCACAAAATTATTATTAGTTTTCCATAAACAATAAGCCATCGCGGTGAATCACTCTGTACATCATTATCATTCAGCCTTCTGCTTCCACTGAGGGATATAAATTTCGCCTTACTGGTTTATGACTGTTTTGCAATTATCTCTGGCCAAGCGTTTTTATAGACTATTTCAAGAGACTTTGGATATACTATATACAGAAATATTATAATTTCCAAAATGATTTCCACTATTATATTGTTATTTTTTTTTTCAGAATCTACATTTCTTGGAGTTAACTCAGTTAGAAGAAGAAGAGGTATTATTAATAACATATTATTTACCAATTCTAGTGAATACAAATTACCCTGTAGAGTTAAACAAAAATTTTCTGCAAGTAAATATAGAGATCTCAATTATTCATGGTCAATATGAATATGTAATATAATAATGAATCAACTAATATCAACTTTTTCAGAAAATGAGTGTAGAAAATCTGTAATCAATTACAATGGATTATCAATTACAAAACCTTTTATCCAGAATGAGATGACAGGAAAACATTCCAAACCTTCAACTCCCCCTAGTTCAGCTGTAAAAACAGTTGAAATTAATGCAAGAGATAATACAGAGATAATCAAAAATGATACAATTTCCAATAGGACAATTGAAAAAATTTAAAGTAGCATCTCGAATAAAAATGAATCTAAAATTGTGGAGCCCACAGTAAATGTATGGAAAAAATCATGGGCTAGTCTATTTGATAAAGATGTTAAAACAATATCGAATGAGAAAATAGACAATAAAATTAATGATTCACATGTTACATCTTTAAAACATACAAAAGTAGTCAAAAAAATAGATTCAGCCACTCATATGTTAGGAGGTGAGTTCAAAACCATATCTTTTTTTATATATTTATCTTACTTTCAACTAACAATTTGCTTACATCTACAGTAGATAATTATTTTACTTAGTTGAACCCATTTTACTCGATGAAAAGTGGAATGCTTTGGTTTTCACCTACAGATATCAGTGAAAATTCAAGTTTCTATCATGGTTAGTAACATTTTTAAATTTTCAGAATTTCTCAAGAACTATTAAATTGCTGGGACGCAAACCAGTTTTAAACCCAGGCGTTTACGAAACAAAAGTAATTTTTGTTATATATACTCAATATTACAAGCCTTACTTGCTTGCCCACCACTTTGTAATCTACTCAAACGGCTATCAGAGAACTTCACTCACAATAATGCACTGAAATCAATAACAATGAGAGAAAATATGTAAGTATAAATTAATATAATTTGCAACTTTGATTGAATAACAATTTTATATATGTTTTTTCATTATTCAACTAATCCAGGTGTAAATTTATGAATAACTTCGATAATCTGCCCAATGTAAGACGCAAGTCACGTTCAAAAAAGAAGAACAAGAAGCAAACTTTCGTCAATATAGACAATGGCAATTCGTTTGAGGCCTCATCGTTTTATACGATGCTAAACGGAACACGTAGCGATTCTTTCCTTGTTGAAGGCCGACAAGAAGACGCCGAAGAATTCTTGGGCCTTCTGTTGAATGGACTCAATGATGAAATGATGGGAATAATGAAATTGATTAGCCATGACGAAAATATTCAAGCAGCTAAAAAAGAAGTGAAAATAGATGTGGATGATTGGAAAGTTATTGGTCCTAGGAACGAAGGGAATGTAACAAGAGAAATACAAATGGACAAGACACCGATTAGTGATATATTCGGAGGACTTCTCTGTTCAAGAATCCATAAAACCGAAGACGAAACTTCAGAAAATATTGAACCATTCCTAACATTGCCATTAAATATTAAGAAAGCAAATAACATAGCTGAAGCATTAGAAGGCCTTACAACCAAGAACAAACTAGAGGGTCTGACATCATCGAAAACGAAAGAAACGGTTGAAGCATGGCAGCAAGTGATGATAGAGAAGTTGTCTGTAGTTTTAGTATTACATTTGAAATGCTTCGAATACAGAATGAATGGCTGCACTAAAATAATGAAGACTATAGAATTTCCCATCAATCTGCAGATTGATTCTAAAATATTATCTGGAAGGACGAATACTTCAGCGGAGAGACAATATAAATTAATATGTGTAGTATACCATGTAGGAAAGGAGGCCAGCTATGGGCATTATATAGCAGATACTTTCCATTCGGGGTATAATACATAGTTGAGGTTTGATGACTCCAAAATAAACAGAGGTACGGAAGAAGATGTTTTTAAACGCCAAGGAGATAGAGTTCCTTATTTATTATTTTATCGAAGAAGTGATACGGTGTGAAGTGTAAAGATTCATTGATAAAGTTGTTAATTTGTACAGATTAGATTTAAGGATGCTGAACATTGTAATATTTTTCTGTAGTTTCATGAGTAATGCCATGAATTGTATTTCGGGAGAATATGATAAATTGACTATACAATGTTATATATATATATATATATATATATATATATATATATATATATATATATATATATATATGTATATAAAAAATGAATATTATATTTTAATAAACGAACTTTGTATAAATGTAAAATTTTGTTTGTTTTTTTAAAAGAAATTTCTTTTACTAAAACTTGAATTAAATTTTTGCAAGAACTACGATCTCAGAAAGGAAAAGAAGGTCGTCTCCGTAAAAATTCCAATAAACCATTAACAGTATTAGCTATTTCAGGATTTTGGACTCTTTATTCCTTTTTCTTTGCTCTTGAAATCAGGTGAATTTCGCTCAATGTAATAAGAAAAAACTTGACCAAACTTTATAACTTTCCCCTGTGTTCAGCGGCGCTACGTTCTCCTACTTCTGTAACCTAGATAAATGAGGATATTTTGGAAGATCGTACCTCATACATTCGAATCATGTAATTTTTTTTGTTTCACAAAAATCACAAATATACCAGTCATGAACTCTGAATTAACCTATATCTATAATGACCCAAAACAAAACACTCATTAATTTCCGTTTTATAACCTATTATTCTTTTTCCTGGGTCAAAACAATTTTTTTGGAGAATTCTCGTCTCTGATTACTATAAAATTTCTTTCTTCTATTGGTCCCCTAATTCACTTTAAAATCAAAACTTAGTTGAATAATTACTCAAAAAAAAGTTCTGTCCAAGGTCAAATTGGATTTCTTTGAATTTTATCATCCTGGATATTAGACATGAGAACTCAGAATATATTGAATTTCTCTCTTACTACAGTTAAAGGTCTGTGCTTATAATTTACATCTGGTGTACGCTAATAGTTTCGATTGTCTGGGATACCAACTATTCAATGGCATAGGCCTCGATTTGGTAACATTTTGGATGTTCCACCATTTACTAATGTACATGCCTAAAACCTCTAGAATTTGCTTCTGAATAAGGATTGGTCAAGTCTATTCAATTCTCTTACATTTTTAGACCTCAGATTTAAAAGAATAGAAAAATTCGTCGTTTCGCAATTCAGAATCAAACAATGAATAATTGACCAATGAAATAGAGTAATGTCTAGAAATGACAATGCATATGAAATATGAAAGCAAGGTTTCAAATGAATGAACTCTGCAATCGATCAAAAAGACGGCATTAAATTTCGATTGTAGAATCTTATATTGTCATTATTAGAACTCTTTATTGCTAAATTCATATGTTAGAATCTTATATTCAATTTTTATATTTTTTTATTTATAAAATCCCAATTCTATTCATGTTTCTTCGGACGAATACCAGTTTCTACTATGAAATGAATAATTACAATTCAATTGTATCTATCAATTTCAACATATGTGATCTCCAATTTCAATATCTTTTTTCAATTATTCCTGAAAAATGATCATTCAAACTTTCATTCTTAATTTCACAAATAATTAATTACTCAACTATCTAATCATCATCAGTGAATAGTAACGAATATTCATAAATATCAACTACTCACTGAATAGAAAACTATTCACTGAATAGCTAGAAGGCTAATTTCTTAGAGTATATTCTATGTTCTAAGGTAAATTTCATAGAAAACTTCAAAAAGGATGAAAGTGTGGCGGCTTCTCATAAAGCTCCACATAGCAACAATAAACACAGCATTCGGTAGCCTAGACGTTAAGAGGTAGACTCACTCACCGAGATGCGACAAGGTGCCGGGTTCGAGTCCCGGCGGCTCCCGATAATAATAAATTTCCCAAGCGTCTGTGACACGGCACACACAATTATACCAAAGTCACACTGATGAGTCCGGTGTGTGTGCCAGGGACGAAACGCATGAGTAGGCATATGTGCTATCCAACAAAAGTATGTTCGCTTTCTTGGGTTGGCAGATCGAATGTCCCTATTATCGGGAACAAAAAATAATTTCGGAAATTTGTACTTTGGTCGGGAGACACAAAAATAATATTAAAGTAAATATAATAATTTAACATAATTGTTATATTCCACTATAGATCGAAATGTCGAAATATCAACAGACAATGGTTTTCTCATTACCTATGTTATAATTATCAACAGAATTTAATATTTATTTTTCAGCTTGCCACATCTATCAGAATCAATTATAACCATATATAAGGGGTACATTTGTATTTATCTATGAATATAACCACGCTTAAAATGAAACCACGGAATCCAGATTACAGAAACCACAA